>NW_016169097.1:0-18024 GCF_001687245.7 Rhagoletis zephyria
ACCCTAGTTATTTTTTAAAAATTTTCTTTGCTACAAACTTCACGGAGCCTGAGCTCTTTCCAACGAATGCAAAACCGTGGGAATCCGTTTGGCGGTTCTTGAGTTATAAGATTACCAAGGAAATGTAACTTCTTTTTATATATATAGATTTATTTTTAAAAACATTTTTTCTAAAATTATTTATTTTTGTGATTTATGGCCTTATAACAATTGTATTCAACAATTTTGTTGGGCTTGATGCCACTTTAATGAAAATTTTTGTGAAGCTCAATAACATTTTTGAATATAATTGTTACAAGGCCATAAATAACAAAAATAAATAACTAAAAGGACGAGCACACTTAAAAGTTAAGCACTCTAAAAATAGAAGTATTAGCAAAAGCCAACAAAAACAACAACTACATGATCAAGTTTAAATAGCACTGGAATAGCTGCGCTTGATTGAAGTTGGCTTAACAAATGAAAAAGTGGAAAAAATCAACAACAGTTTACGTGGCTCGGTGGTTAGACTGCTGGCTATGGCGGCTGGGGTCATTGGATCGAATCCCAGTTGAATTAGTCTGATGAGGAATGTGGTGATCTCCTAAATAGCTACAACTTCTACCAAAAATGTCAATTGGGTTTTTTTCACAAAAATTTTCATTAAAAACGGTGTCAAGCTCAACAAAATTGTTAAACATAATTTTTCCTAAAAGTCACTTCAAGGTCTGCATAAAAATGTTTAAATATTTTATCAATATATTTTATATATATATATTTTCAAATCGGTCTAGCGCACGTAAATCTTAATATTTTTCCGAAATATTTTGGTGGAAGTCTTAAAATATAATAAATTTTGTAATTCCGGTTGAAAAACTGCGACTTTACCCTATAAATTTAAATTAAACGCAATTATTTTCAACAAATAATATATTGCCGAATCATATTTAAAATATAAGCCATTTTTTATCTCCGCGAATACTTCTTCTCTTCAATTTATCACAAAGAGTTGGTTTCTTCGCTTACCAATTGATTATTACTGCCACTCAGTTTAAGTCTCCTTTCATGAAAAAATCAATTAAATTCATTCGTATACGAGTACTAAGTTATATTCATATCAGTTTATTGGCGCAAAAAAAAATATTACTGTTGATACCGTAACGAATTGAAGCAATCAAGCACACTGAAACTAAATTAAAATGAATGCAATATTCGTTTTTCACAAATATTTTGTATTTTTATGTATTGCTTTCTTTATTTTTATATACGTACATATATACATATCTACATATGTATTTTTTCAGTACGTTTGCGCTTGAACCAAATGAAATGTGTAAATCAAATTATTAACGCGCCATCGATTTGTTTATGGAGAATTTTATTTTTGGCGCAAATATTGAACTGGACTCTGCACTGGCGAACTATTGTATCTGAATTGTGCAAATATCGCGTAAATTTGTAAATGATTGCAAAAAAATTTGTCTTACGAAAAAATTAAACAACAAAGAATTTGTGATGGAAAAATAATGGCTTGCGTTGAAGCGGAAGCGTTTCATTGCAATGTCCGCCACTGCAGCCGGTTTATTCATAAAAATAAAATAATCTTTTCAATTAGAAATATTTGACGTTGATGCTTACAAATATATATTGCACTTTTGCGATGGCTAAGCACAAAAGTATTGAAGCGAAATGGGGGTTTAAGTAGTTCTTTTTGTTTTTGACATTTGCAATTTGTAATGACTCGAAACAGTCGATACTGCGAAAATATATATCAACTAAGGGTGGTTTATGTATTGGAAAATTTATTAAGAAAGAACATTGTAAACTAGCGGACGAAAGCAAGTAATATCTAAAATTGCTCGGTTAGTTAGAGTGATTCGTCACCCTGGTGACAAACCTTTAGTAAATTTCAGACATTTTTAAGCCACCCTGTGGGAAAAATATCTAGTTCTGAACTGGTGCGCTTCTAGTACATTTAGACCCACTACCAGTTCGCTATAAATCTCTTTCGCATGCAATCAACTGGCGCATTTAACACGGCTTCGGAACTAGTCCTCAAATCGACAGATGGGATCTAGTTCCCTTTGCATATGGCCAAAAAAATTTATGATTTTTTCAAACAGAGTCTTATAGGGTTTCCAGTGGTAGCGATTTAAATTAGTTTTAAAGAAATTTGTTTTCTATTTGAAATTAAACATTCCTTTGGATGTAGCTGAGTGTACAGAGGCGCTCTCTGTTATTGGTTAGATTGCAGAAGCCCCAAATGGTTAAAATGTTAGTGCAATTTTTTTTTGCTTTTTACGAATTTCAGTAAGTACATCATGCCGGCAGAGTTGGCTGCACTCTTAAGTATTCTGTAGGAATTGTTGGCCTCACTCTTACAAGGGCCGTTCAACCGCAGAAAAAGAGTCGAATACCTCTTTCGAGAGTTTATTAAAATGCAAGCCGATCTCTCTCGGCCCAGTCCCCTTTTAAAACAGCCGTGTGTTCATTCCAATCGTAGTACTGGTTTAACCTGGTAGACTTATTGGATCCTCCACTTCACTTAGTTTTCGAGTCGGACACATCCAAAAGAGACGTCCCACATCTCTACCCGTTATAACCCTAGGCGACCTCGTGATCCAGATCAGAAAATGGGGCTAGGTCGACTCTCTTCTGCGGTACTCCACAAGTTGCGACCTAGCCTAGGAAGAGGTGAGTACCTGTAGTATCACGGGTTAATGATTTTTTTCTTACCTTATCGCTCTCTGCGCCTGGATAAAGCTGGCGTGGTCCGCTTGGCTTCAAATTGAGTTGCTTCATGAAAAACGTTGCACTTAGCCCACATGTCATTTTTTATTAGTCTAAAAAGGCAACCATGACCCGCAGTCAAAAGCCAAAGTAATTCCAAAAAAAACTGGCATGTAAAATTACCAATTACCTTACTGGGAATGGAACAGAGAATATTTATACAGTGAACTCAAACGGAGTTTTGTTGACCCCTTTCGGCTATTTTATAAATTTTTGCCACGCCCATGATTTCTAAGATTTTTTATATAGGGTGTCCGAGATGACCCGACCAACCCCCTTTCTAAAATGGTGGAAATTGTTTTTTATTGAATAACGCAAAAATATGGCCTACCAAATCGATTATACTCTGTCTTTTAGTGTCATTACCACCTTCCGATTTTGACCGGATCGGAAGTCCACTTTTTTTTTAAACGTTTCCGACGAAAGTTATGTATTTTTGTCCGCATAATCCGAATTTGTTGAAAAAACATCTATTTGTATACAGACATATGTATTTACAATAGGGTGGTTCAAACATGCATGTGAAAAAATAAAGTCGGAATTTTTATGCTCTCGCCCCTTAGGATTCTTCTATCCTGAAAAAAGTTCCCAAATTTTTTTTTTTTTTTTTGACATCAAAAAACATTTAGAGGTCGTTCAAAGCGCTCAAAGTTTTTCATGTATTTTATATGGGAAAAAGCCATTTTTCGTAGAAATGGTATAGAAAATCACTGGGTATTATTTTCGAAAGTATTTCGAAGGAAATCAGAGTTTTCCGATCGGAAAATACTGCTTCTCAAGAATTCTATAACCCTTCTACGAAAAGGTGCTTTTTTCCCCCATTTAAAATATATGGAAAACTTTGAGCGCTTTAAGCGACGTCTGAAAGTTTTTTTGATTTCAAAATAAAAAATTTGCGTATTTTTTCGGGATAGAAAAATCCTAGGGGATGAGAGCATTACTTTACTTTACTTTACTTTTTTTTTTTTACCACCCTAATGTACAATGTATAATAAGTAAGTTCAGTCAACTTCCAACAGCTTCTCATGTGTGACAACTGATACTTAGATATTCATTCCGCCTTGTCTAAGGTGTAAATACGGTTATAGTATTTCCAAAATCCAACCGAAGATTTTGCAATAAATTCTTGTAATTATTTAAATTTTATAGCCCGCCGTCACACAGTGCAATCAGTACATTTCCCCACAACAACGTTCTTCTACAACTTACCAATCTCTAAGTGCAACGTCTTAAAAGCTTCACCTTACAACTTTTGTTATGTCAATAAGTCGGATATTTTACGCGATTTTTTTTTTTTTTTACTATCGCAATTCATGCAATATACTTAAGTGTCGTTTGAGCTGCCCCTGCAACTTTCCCAATTAAAAATTTCCGGAATATTTCCGAAATGATTGTATAACACACTTCACTTGCATAAGTGCTTCAACCTCGATGCACTTCAACAATAAAAAAAAAATGTAGGTATGTACTTGTACGTATGTATGTATGTAGGCAAGTATGTAGCACAACAGCACACGTTGCGAAAGTAAAACATTTTTTCTTGCATTTAAAAGTTTTTTTTTATTTGCGCTTTTTTCCACCTCCTCTACGAAGCATCGAACGATTGCCATGATGCACTTTCCATTTCCAATCAATTTCTATATGCAAGCAGATACTCCTTCATAAATATTTGCTGAATGGAGTTCGTTTCTTTCGTTCGTCGCTTTTTCTGCACACATTTTTTTGTTGCACGTTTGTTTTGGTTCTTTATCCGCCCCAGTCAAGTGGAATCGACCGCCGCAAACAGAAGAGCAGATGTAATATATCGGAAGCCACAATGCAACCGACCGAGGGGCAGAACGAGAGAGAGAACGGGGTGAAGTACTTAGTCCAGAGAGGAGTTGAAGCAGCAACAACACACAGCTGCCGGATTGTGAAGGTGAATGCGGCCAAGCGCTGTTGTACATAGCTATGTAGATAAACATAGCGATAGATAAGAGGTGGAGCAAGGATGCGCTGTCCTGTAACAGCTGGTTGACTGGGTGGCATACCAGTGCCCCTTTAATTCACAGCACACATAAAAAACACAAGCAGTCAACGGGGAGGAAGTAGCCAATATAATAACAAAAACATTAAAAATTAAAAATTACAACAACAACAACAACAACAACAACAATGCTATACGATGGCGCAAAACGCCTTCGGCTGGAGTGCAACGGCGTGGCATGGCATGGCAAGCGGCGCGCAAAAGGAAACGAACGATTGCGAATGTCTCCTTCGGGTGGTGGCATAAAATACAGTGGCAGTGCGCCGCCGATGAAAGAGGACGACGCCATACCCCTTAGCGCTTGGCTTCTAGTGTGGAGAATGTTGCAGTGTGTGGGGGAGGGGGAAGGAGGCCGCTGTGGGGGTTTGCTGCGTTTGCGAGATTCATCGTACAGTTTGATTCTGTTCGGTTGAATTGAGTTCAGTTGCAGTTTGTTGTCACGTCGGAGAGCACATACCAAAACAGTTTCGGCAACCGAAAACGGACGAAAATTTTTGAAATTTTTTGGATAAATTTTATTACGCCAAAAAAGAACCGAGTTGCACGCGAGTGAATTTAGAAACGGAGGAAAAAATATACATACATACTTACATAAATACATATAGTATTGTTCATATGCAAATGAACGGAATATAAACGCGCACATCGAACGTAGCACAAATATCACAAAGCGATAAACTCACATACTTACATATTTATACTCAACTAAATTGATCACATACATAAGTCAGCGCACGCACACATGCATACATACGTATCTGCTACTATATGGGATATATATAATAATTACTCGTAGTAGTAAAAGCGTAAATTCACATAAATTCAAATGTATCGAAAGCACAAAGAATAATCATTGACAGCACACATAAATATATGTATGTTAAAAACGACAAGCAACACCGAAATGGAGCGACAATAAGTAGTAATTTTAATGAGCAAAACAAAAAGTAAATCAACGGCAAAAAAAACGTATAATGGAATAAAGGTATAATTAAGTGAGATGAAAATGTTGGAAATTTGAAAATTACTTAAAACGAACTCAACAAAATTAAAAATATTGATAAACAAAGACAAAGTGTAAAAAATAATTAATTGAGACAGAATTGTTTAATTTGAAATTTATTATTGCACTAAAATTTAGTGACTAAATAAACAAATATCTAGTCCGAATGACTGTTGCTCTCACAGCAACAACCTAATTATATAAATAATGAATAAAAAGTATAAATAAATATTAAAAGTATTTTAACAAAATATGAAAGAAAAAACACAAAAAACGAAAACAGATGTTACGCGAGGCCAAAGGTCACAAAAACGGGTTTCTTCCGAATATCTTGTTAACGGTCACTTTAACGAGAAATAAATAGTGATTACCCAGTTTTTAGCTTAGGACATTGCCTAAAAAAATTAATACGTAATTTTTTTCAAAACTAACGGTTATCGTGTAAATTCCATACACCTTTAGTTGTTTTTTTTTATTTTTAAAAAGCCTGCAGCGCCGAACGATGCACTTTTTGACAAACACTCGGAGGAAACATGGGATATAATAAATAAAAAATAATTTTTTTAGAACAAGAAAAAAAGGCGAGTAGTTTATCTAGACAATTTTTAGTACGTTAATTATTACGAAATTTGCAGCAAAAAAAAATGGATCGGGCATTGTCGAAATATTTGAAACCGAATGCATTCTTACTAATAACACTGTAGGAACGCTAAAATGACACAAAAAAACGCCCAGGCACGTAAACTTAATTTTAGGTCATAGAACAGATAAATTTCCCAAGATATTTTAATTTTGCATTATGAATGAAAAGAAAAATCAACCTTTGACATGAAAAATGTTTCTCATACGCCATGAAGGAGTATGGCCGTTGACATGGCGTATGAGTAACTTATTTCTTGCTCACATTTCATCCACGAAATCATTACGCATTTTCCTTTGACCGTGCACAACTTTTTTATTTATCCATCGATATTCTTCGTTTATGTAAATATTTTTTTTTAAGAACAGGTTTTAATACAAGTGAAAATATACAAAAATTCGGATTCTTTTTTAATTTTTTCCATGTTAAATTTGAATTTCTTTCTCATAAAAATTAAAACATCTTGGACTCGTAATCTACGACTTGAAGTTAAGTGAACGTATTTCGGCGTTTTTTTGTGTCATTTCAAAACTCGAGATTTTCACTATACTGTAACATATGTAACTGTGATAGTTTGGGAGTGAGTTTACGAGTATGTTTGGTGATCTTTCACGCTAAAATTCCTGTATATATTTCAATGAAATTTGGCACAAAGATAGGTTGAACTAAGATATTTTTTGAAGAGAGTTACCACATTTTTCAAAAGTTAAAACCAATTAATTAATAAGAAAGCGGTTCAAAAACTGTTTACTTCGAAGGATTTTTTTGGAGGGTGGTTACGTCCTAAAAAAATTAAAGTCAAATAATTAATAAGCTAAATTAAAAAAAAAAAAAAAACATTGTGTTTTTCTAACGAAAGCGGCTCAAAACAATTCCTTAGAAATATATTCTTTTAAAGGGCTGCCACCTGTTCAAAATTTTAAAATCAACTTAAATAAAAAGTTGAACGAAATGCTTTACTGTGGGTACAAAACGAGACAGGTTTCAGGAAACTTTATTTCAAAAATATGTTTAGAAATTTAGAAATTTAAAATTAATTAAGTTAACAAAATGATATCAAATATTTTGATATGGGCGTTCAAGAAGAGGATTTAAAAAAATCTCTATTTCGAAAATAATTTCGAATGTGGTTGCCACCTGTTCAAAAGGTAGAAATAAATATAAATAACAAGTTAAATATAATATATTTTAATATGGGTATCAAACGAGAGGGATTTTAAAAACCTGTATTTCAAAAATTTCTTCGCAGTGAGTTGCCACGGAAATTCGGAAATTTAAAATTAATTTAATAAAATTAACAATTTAAATGGAATATTTTGATATATGTCAAGCAAGATAGGTTTGAGAAAGCTTTATTTTGAAAATTCTTTGTAGATGGTGGTCACCTGTTTGAAAGTCAAATCCCACTTTTTCAAAAGTGTTCATAAACTGATGCCAAAAAATGTTTAAGAATTCCATATTTTAAAAAAAAATTTAAAAGGGAGCTTAAAAGTCGCATTAAATTTAATCAATATGCATGTCAAATGAAACAGATTGGAAAAAGTTTTATTTCGAAAATATTTTCAAGAGAGTTGTCACATGTTCTAACGTTAAACTCAATTTAATAATGTATTATAATATAAATGAGAAGCGAAAGATTTTTAAGAGAGTTTTATTATGCCAGTTTCGAAGAGGGGGTGTCACCTGTTTAACAAAAAATCGAATTCCATTTAAATAAGCACTTGCAAAATGACATCTCTTCCGTTTTCACCCCAAAGGTTTTCTACCTATATCAAATTTTAATCTTTTAATTCTGCTTAAGCTAAATGAAATACCATACCAATGAGATATTATGAAACGAAAAATGTTGTTATACGCCTTTTTTATACACGGTTTTTAGAAGAATTTGCACCTATAAAAGTAACTACAAAATTTGTATATTTAGGGGACTAGCTACGATATAAGTTTTTTTTATACTGAATTATCAAATTTTGTTGAAATTCGACACATTGGCAGTGTTCTGGAACCTCGAGGCAATAAGCACCTTTAACAAAAAAAATTATTATTTTCGGTGATATAATTTTTCTTTTTTTTGTTGTAGTTTATAATTTTACCCTGAATTTTATAGACATTTCTGCTGCAGTGCATTTGTTCGGCACCGCTGAGATTTTTTTATTCCAAAACGGCCGAATCCCTAATACTTGTTGTAGTTATAGAAATTCCTCTATAACCGTTACTCTTACCAAAAAAATATTACCTAAAATTTTTTGCAGGCAATAGGTAGCTTTTTTTGCTGCAAAAGTAACTGGATTTTCGCAAAACAAAAGTTTTTCGTGGCATTCGGCGATGAGTCCTTTTGGACTGATTATATTGACGTGTAATGTCTGTATTCCCATACTACAGTTATCGACGAAATATTAGGGGTGCGATGTTTTAACCAGTTTTTACTATTTTTCTTTTATTTGTTTAATGATTATTATTTTTATAGCGAAATACAAAGTTTTGACAATCAAACGCTACTCACAGCTGATGAAACAACACCACCTTATATAAAATCGCTTTGTTTAAAAGTCTAGCTAGCTAGACCACAAACATGATATAAATTTACATTTCAAACTTTGTACAAAAATTAAAAGAAATCTGCAAAGCTTCACCAAAATTTCAAACTTTTTAATCAGAATCTTTAGAAAAGATGTTGCTAAGTTTCAAGCTGCTAAAAAATCCTGTTGATTTTTTGCAATATTAGATGTTCTATTTTGAATTTTCAAAAAACAATTTGAAATTTGTAATGAGCGAACTTAGAAACCCCGCAAATATCAAATTTCTTGAAAATTCAGCAATATTTTAAATTCTGCGCCATATTGGATTCGCTATTTTGAATTTTCAAAATTCAACTTCAGATTTGTTAGGACACATCTTATAAATTGTGTGATGCTAAATACCAAACAACTTATTTTAATGCTAAATATTTTAGCACACTTTCTGTTATTTGGGGCAACTACTAAAGTTGGTCTACTGAAACCAAAAATGGTCACACTTGTTACGCAAGTATGCGCAACTTTTCTTTTCGTGGATCATAAAGGAAACTTTCGTTTATTGTTTTCGAAACCTTACTTTAATAGGTAATGTGTTCTCATAATCTAAAAAAAATACGGCTAACAAAAACCGAACCTAATCATAAGTATTCAGAAATGAAAAATAAGAAGTACAATATAAAATAGTAATTAAAAATATATTTTATAACAATTATTTTGCAAAAAATATAACAATTTAAATCTCGAATAAAACATGGCTAATTCTCTAACACATTTAAAATAAAAAAATAGAAATAAAAACAAAAAAAATTAAAAATTAAAATAAAAATAAATTAAAAATAAGTAAAAATATTTTTGTTGTAAAAATAAATAAAAATAAAAAAGTATAAACAAGTAAAATTTAAAAAAAATAGATAAATAAAAATTATTTTGATAACACAATGATACCAAAAAAAAACATTTTGATAGTTTTAATATCTCTTTCGAAAATTCACAGTATTACTAAAAACTAAAATTCACAAAAACACTTTTTTAGTATATAAAAACATCGGATTGTTGATGCATATGCACATATGTATATCCATATAGACCTACATAAATCGGAACAATCGACATAATTGCATTTCAACGAGACTTTCAACATATCAAAAGCAGTAAAAAGGAGAAAAAGAAGAAGCGCGACTTATAGCAACAACAAATAGCAATTAATTGCAGCAACTTTTACAACAACAACCACTTTAGCAGCGAATACCAATAACAGCGAAAACTTTTTGTTGAAAAAAATAACAAAAACAGCAGAGAAAGCAACAACATAAACCATAGCAGCACCCTAACAGCAAAGGCAATAACAACAATAATAGTAATCATAGTAACAGCGATTTGAAATCAAACAACGACTACATTTAATCCTTCAAGGCATACGCGCGCACACACACATACATATACTAAATTATAAAAAGTAGATAAACGCGCTTAACAGCCACCATTGAAACAATTTGCTTGAGCAACCACGCCCACACACACACACACACACACACAGTCGCGCGCGCGCGCGTGAAAACCAAAGAAACCAGCATAACAGCTACGTACAACCGAGCTACGAGTTGGCGAGCTAAGAACTGCGCGCTGAGTTCAACTCCGTGTGTCAGTGCATTTTAAACAAAACCAACAACAAACACTTATCTACACTTTCACAAAGTCGCGCTAAGCGCGTCACCAAAGCCGCAAAACTGGAGGAGGAACAAGGCGGTAGCGCGATGAGTTCGAAAGTCAGTTCGCTGGAGGAGAAAGTGAAACTCCCGCCAACGGAGACGATAAGCCGGTGTTATCAGCCACCAGGCAAGAATCGTAAAGTTATTCGCATACTCACCGTGGCTGTGTATGTGCTGTGCGTCTCGTTGGCGGCGATTATGTTGTCACTGTACTACATCTTCATTTGGGATCCGACCATTAGACCCTTTGTCACTAAGGGCAACCAATGTGGTAAGCCAGTGGAAATTTATAACTTATGCATACATATACCATAGATACACATACATACATATATAGGTATGTATGTATAAATGTATCTCGTCCGCAATACTTTTTAACTCTTTTGCTTTTGAGGTTGCGTTTGTATGGAAGTGTGAGTGAAAGTTAGAATGCGTGTGTATGTTCGCATTTGGGGTATAGTTAACATGATTTCCTAACAAAGGATTTCATTTACGTGTCTAGAACGTGTAAGTAATGAGAAATCGGTCGCACAGTGAAGCAGGAAGCAACAATAAATAAATTCATATGGCTGAAAATAAATTAATTTTTTTTGGCAATAATTTTCCGACTTCGCGAGGCAAATTCAGGGCCGTATATAGAAAACAAAAAACAAAAAAGTTCTGTGGATCCCTAGCGCAACTGAAGTGAAACTTCTGATTTCTCTGTTACACGTATTTACTAGATTACAAGTGAAACCGCACGATGTTAAAACGCCAAAATTGAATTTAACATTTTAAACAGGTGGCAACCCTTTTCAAAATCTTAATATATTCAAAAGTTTAGTCACAAGCGATCCGTGTGCCTCATTTCGTCTAAATCCATTCAGCCGTTGCTGAGTGGAGAGATGTCGCGCATGATTCGGTTTTCCTAATTTAAAATCAGCTTGTACAGAAAGGTGCAGATCTGAAGACCATCATAAAAAAAACCTTAGCTTATTATATATAAAATACAGGGAAGCCAACTCGTGAGGAATTCCCCGATTTGCGGGATAATTAGATAGTACGAAGTTTTCAATAGGTGGCAACCTTAATCAAAAGAATTTTCAAGTTAAATCTTTAATAAAACTCATTCTTTTGACACTCACATTTATGTACATTATTAACATATTTTGTCTAAAAGTTAAAAAAAATCAAATTTTCAAACATGTTAAACTTACATCTGATGAATTAATTGGAATTTTATTTTTCAAATACGTGGCAACCCTCTTAAATATAGCTTTGAAGTAAATTCTGTCCAAACACATTTCCTTAGATACATATCCCTTAATAATTTATTAAATAATTTGAATTGAACTTTCTAAACCGGTGGTAACCCTCTTTATATGCATACCTCAAAAATATTCTAATTGTTCAAATCAAAAATTTCTTACCACTCTTTCGTTTGATGCCCATATTTTAATGTTTCACGTAACTTGTGCATACTTTAAATTAATTCGTATTTTTAAGCAGGTGGCAACCCACTTGAAAATATTTTCTAACTTAAGCTTTCTTGACTTCTTTCGTCTGATATCCATATTTCAAATACTTATTTGGCGCAATTCAATTTAATATAATTTTTTAGCAACCCTCTTAAACATAGTTCGGAAATAAAGCCCTTAAAACTCATTTCGTTTAATATCTAACTTTTAATAATTTATTTAACTTAAGAAATAGTTTGAATTTAAGTTTTTAAACAGGCGGTAACCCTCTTCAAACACCTCAAAAATATGCTAGATATTTAAACAGAAAGAAGACTCTTTCACTTGACAACCATATTTTAATGTTCACATAACTTATGTACATGTAATTTAATTCAATTCGACTTTTCAAACATGCGGCGATTCTCTTTAAAATGTTTTCAAACCTAAACCTCTTTCGACGAAAGACCCATTCCCCTAATTGCCTTAATTTAAATTTAATTTGATTTTTTTAACCACCCCCGTCATCCCCTACCTTCTTCGCTGTCGCTTTTTTGTTTGGAATTAGATCCTTACGAGTAGGTCGCTTTTTCGTTACATCGATGTTTGCATTTACTCCCAATCGAATTCAAAGAAGTTTCACTTCAAAAAACCCTTTGCTTCGAAAAATTAAAACTATGCGTTACAAATAGAATGGCTCCATTCGACTTCGATAAATTTCTTTCATAATGCCAGGCTGTCAACTAAATTAGACTCGATCAGCTGAAGCCAGTCAACTGATAGATCACGATCCGTTTTTGCAAATCCAATTTGTTATTTCCTATCGTCTGGCGGTCACTCAAATTAGACTCAATCAGCGGAAGCCCATGAACTGATAGATTATGGCCCGTTTTCATAATTCGCATCAACTCCTTATCGGCAGTAAATTTTTGTTTTTGGTACTCAAAACTAACTGTTCACTGGGAATTTTTTCCTTGTACACTTTTACAACGGGTTCCTCAAAGTTCGTAGGAATATTATTGTAAAAATTATTTGTGTCTGTCCTAGCCCAGTCAGCGTTAGGTGCCCGCCCACAACTTACATGGAAGTCTTTTTCGTGGACATATTTGCCCACTTCTTAAAGACCACAAACGATTCCATGGCTCGTTTAAACATGTTACATGACAACCCCGTTTGCGCTTAATGTCGAGAAGAGATGGAACACTTTTTTTTTGCGTAAATTTCGCCCTTTCACCCGCTTTGATCGACATGTAGTTGGAGTTCTCACCCAGCTGCTAGAATTGGTTTATAATATAGCGATGCCGTGATGAATGCTCCACATATCCTATGCCCCTGTCCCGCTTTGGTGAGGTTCGTCGACGCTCGTTCCTCCACCATTATTTTGAATGTCTGGTTGAACTGGATCCATACAGTTTCTACGATTTTGTATGCTTCATCAGAGCAATAAATTGGTTTCACAATGGGCTGAGGGCAGCCAAGATAACCTAGTCTAACTTGGACCAAGAACTATCAGTCATATACCGACATTGATTTTGGATTTTTTTTCTCTTTATATATGTTGCCTATATCGATTACTTTGGTGAGAAAATTTGGCATACTTTTGGGCGTCCTATTGGCTCGTACAGCAACTCGGCGTATGCAGCAACGAAGTTACATATAGCCAAACACAACACCGAATACCACAAATAATTCGGCAAAACTTTTAAAATTAAAATACAAATCTTCACCTTCACAAACAACCAACTGCCAGCGCAAGCAATTTCACTTTCGATCGTTTGGTATGCAGACACCTTTTACACAATCGAAATGCTCCACTCGACCCCCTGTGCAAATTAGTCGTTACGTACGTGAGTGACTATGCCAGTTGGTTGCCTTAGCACTATAGTCCCAAACCTCCACTAACAAAAAAGGACACAACAAACCAAAACAAAACGCAAAACAAAAGAGTTTGCAAATTAGTACGTGCAGTAAAAAGTGAAAGAGTTGCGAAACAAAAGCTGTGTAAAAAAAAAATAATAACAAAACTGTAATAAAAGTGCTGTGAAAAAAGCGCACAGTCGCAGTGCCGAAAGAAGGCAGAAAACAAAAGTGTAGGACAAAGTGTGCGATTAATAAAAAAAGTAGTTGCCGCTATTACAGATTCCACTTCTTCGCCTTCTGCCTGCTACTTACTCTTCTTACGCTTTTCGTTGGTTGTGTAGATGTTATGAATTGAAATTCCTGCACTTGTGGCAGCTGTTGAAATTCTAGGCCACAAGGCGGCATCCTCCAACGAGCAGGAGGCAGTAGGCAGGAGGCAGGAGGCCGCCAGCTAGTCAACCATTCATGCGTTACAACAATCGGGCATGGTCTTTGCGAAAAGGATGCCAGAATGGATAGAAAATGAATGATAGAATATGAGCGGCGGCGGTGGCGGTTGCGGTTGCGGTTGTGGTTGAAAAGCGCGATTACTATTGTTGAGTATCTAAGGATTGTTGAGTGGTTGGTATGAGTGCAGTGAAGACTAGTGCTATTGTAATAGCTAGCTATCTATATATGTATGTATGTGCGAGTAGCTAACAAGTGCAACGCCTAGTTTACGCGACCATTGTTGTTTTTTATTATTGTTGTTATTGGCATTGTCATGCACAAATGCTAGCGTTATTGTTATTATTATTATTGTGGGTGGACGTGTGTGTCTCTCTGTGTAGAGATGCCTTTTGTTGTTGTTGTTTGTTATTCGTGCGCGCTTTGCGGTTGCAGCGCTGCAAATTCGCTTTGCACCAAAAATTAGGTCAACGGGTGTACAGCGAGTGCGAGGTATGTAGCTAAGAGGCCACAGCAGGCGTTGCTGTGTTTTCACATCATATATCTGATATGTGTGTATGTGTTTGTATGTATGTATGTAGCATATGCGCTTGGCGGCCGCTGGGTGGGTGTGGATTCGTACAATAGCACATAAACTTGCAGCAGTGCGCGCGCCACACCTACACGCTTACATATCGTAACATAAATTTGTATGCATGTATGTATGTATGCGTATGTGCTTGTCGGCTTGTTGACGCCTGTTGGTTACAGATGTGCGAAAGCCTCTCTGTCAGGTCAAAATCCGAATAAACGCTCACTCACAGAAATTAACACTCCGGTAATTCAATGCTCACTGTGCTTGCTGCCCACTTACTGCCCACTCAATCGTTGGGCTGCATACAGTCTGTGCCTGCCACACAGGCCCACTTCTTTGCCACATCACCAACACCACCATCGCAGTGCGCCATTCATTAGTTCACTCCCAGCACTCGCCCAACGACCCTTACACTTTGCATGCGGTGCCTAGTCGTGTATTTGTATTTCTATTTTAATTTCAAATTTGTGCGCTGTTCTAGTTTGTTTTTTTTTTTTTTTTAAATATTAAAATGGCACCACCAACAAAATTAAGCAGCAAAAATCAAACTTAACTCTAGTCTATAAAAAGCTATTACATGCTTTATAAATAAATAAAAGAACTCAACAGAAAAAGAAGAAAAAAAAGTAGAGCAAAGCAACCAACGGTGAGCAAACAAAAATGGGGAGCAAAACAAACTTGTTATTTGGCATAATTTCTACTTGGCATTTTCAAGGTGGCAGGCACGACAGCAGGCAGCACTAACAACAAAAAGAACAGAAACAGTCTCGTCAACGCAGACGCCACCACCGACAATTGCCGGCGACAAGGTTATGACCATGTACAGACAAAATCACAAGAACAAAAACAAAAACAAATGTACGTACGTACGTACATACATACATATGTACATAATTACATGCGATGCATACATACATACTTGCATACACATACAGTATAACCAGAAGCAAGTAGATACTATGTACGTATGTATATTGATGTCGCTGCCATTAAAGGATATCAAATGCAGAAAAACCTGATGAAAGAAATTATGTCAGATTGTGCACTTGTCTGTCTATGTGTATGTGCTTGCAATTAGATGTACACGTTTTTGTGGTTTATTTGTCATTATAACATCATTTTGAAATAAACATAAAATATATACAATCTGGTGTTAAGCTCTCTTCAAGCTTCATTAGAAAAACAGCGGGATAAATTAATTGTATTACCAGCAAATACCCGGCAGGCTTCGCTGGCCTCAGATTTGTGCTCTACACCACTCTAATAATTAGTTATGAAGACAATTTTTTAACTTTTTCTTTTTTATTGTTGGTTGATAGTGAACTTAAAACGATTTATAAGATTCTTTTACAATCGTATACTATAATATCAATTGTTTTTATTGATCGACCTCAAGAATATTTAATCATTCTCATACTTTCTTGCTCATAGTAATACCTTTGTTTATTACAATAATTGAATCAAATTTTTAAAGTAGGTGGCAACCCGCTTCAAAATATTTTCGGCTGTCAATTTTCATAAACCTTTAGTTGTGTAGACATATTTTAGTATTTGATTTATATTATCAGTTTAACTGAAGTCAATTTTTAAAAGAAATGGCAACTCTCAAAAATATTTTAGGCTGTAATCCTTCCTAAACCTCTTTAGTTTGACACCCATTTTGCCGTACTTAATTTAACTGCATTAAAAGTTTCAAGTAGGTGGCAGCCTTCCTCAAAAATATTTTCAGCTGTAAGCCTTCTTAAACCTCTTTAGTTTGATACCCATCTTATAATATTTAATTTATCTTAGCAATTTAATGAAACACATTTTTCAAAGAGCCTGTTAGCCTTCACAAACCTCTTTTATTTGATACCAATAATGTAATAATTAATTATTTTTATCTTAAACTGAAATTTCCAAACTGGTGGCATGTCTCTAATTTTTGTTCTTTTTAACCCGTCCGTGTCTTATAACGAACAAATCAAAAAAAAAATAACAACCTTGCCATTTATATATCAATACACAGATATAATACCTATATATTCCAATTGATTTGACCGATTGCAATGAAATATATAAAACGAAAGTCTCTGTGTACTTTCCTACAATGCCCGTTGTTAGAAAAAACGAGTATGGTAAATGAAAGCTACCAAAATGCACGATAAACCATATATACATGACATTTCGATAAGCCTGATATTTTTTACTTGTGTAAATGCTGGTCTCTTGATGTATGTTCAGACAGGCCGCTAATCGAGAAATTAGCCAAATTTTCTTGATTAAGGCGCTAATTTAGCTGGATTTACCATACAACATTTAAATTCTTAATTGCTCGATTAGTGCTTATTTGAATACATTTTTTCATGCAGCCCTGTTGAATATGTTTAATTTTGACTTTGCAGTATGTTTATTGAGCAAATAGCAATCAGCTGTTCGTTTCTGGTCAACTTTTACAGCTGTTGTTCCATCAGTGATGGAAAATTTAATTTTAAAATTTTAAGCAATCTGCGGAAAAACTTTACCTAAAAGTAGATAAATGTACCTGAAAAGTAAATATGCATTTTTAAATATTAAAGAAAATAGGAGGATTGCCTTTTCCTTCAAAACCATATCAACTTCTGGATTCACAAATTTCAATCTACTAATGAAGAAATTCGTTGGATAATTAAAAAAGGGAATGAGTGGTTAAATGAAAATGCGGAAGGTATTTTTGCATGAAAAATGTGCAGCAAAGAGCATACATGGCGTATGAGTAACATTCTTTCCGGCTCATTTTTCATACAAAAAATCTTTGCGCATTTTCATTTGACCACTCCTTCATATTTTATTTATCCATCGATTTTCTTCATAAGCAGCTCGATTATTTTATTAGAATTTTAATTTTTCCTCTGTTAAATTTTGGATTTTTTTTTAATTTTTTCATCAAAAAAGAAAACAAAAGATGTGTAATTATTAATTAATTTCTAAGAAACCATCAGGCTAATCGAAACGTGATGTACCTATGGCTTATGGAGAACTTCGTTAACTTTCATTAGCCACATTTCGTATTAAAATTTTTAAAT
>NW_016169098.1:0-9843 GCF_001687245.7 Rhagoletis zephyria
CAATACCGCGTATACGCAAAATACAATACCGCGTATATGATGGTTCGAAAATATCACAAAGGTGCAAGTAAACTTATTTTCTTCTAAACTTTTGAATGGTTTTCTAACTGAACTTATTAAATATAAGCTTGTACTAAAGCAATTTGTGAAGTAGGCCAGCACTGAGACAGGGTACCGAAAATAATTTTTTTTTTCTCAGCCACCTCGTACGCGGTATTGCACGCCAAGCGACAAAGTCTAAGAATTGTGAATAAAACGACAGGCTAGTTAATATAATGTTATATGCATTAGATTATATTTTTCTATCTTTATACCTTCCTACACCCTTTTCGATATAATTACATTTATCTTAATCTGTTTTCCATTATCTTTCCTTTATCCTGATATTTATCTTTCATATATGTACGTTAGAGTGGTCCAAAAAATATTTTTCGAAGATAGGGTTTGGGCCACCGTCCAAAATTTTTCCTCTTGCCGAAAGAGGTGCTGGTACCAAACCTTACGTTTCTAAGTATAAATTTAGAGGATGCTCATGATGCTCATATTGTGCTCTAAAAGTATTGTGTACATATATTAATCAGACAATTTGGTAAGTATCCTAAGAACATTTTAAATTTAAATTATCTAAAAAAATCATGTCATGGCAACAGCAGGTTCTGGGATCTAATAGCGCATTTCAAGGTCATTGAGCACCCTGAATTGGTTGCAGTAGAAAACTGAAAGTTGGTATAGATGTTGCAAATATCAAAAGGAAAAAAAACTAAGGGGTGCCCCGTTTTCTAGGATGAAAATTTTTTCTCCCATACAAAAATTGTGCCACTTTTATGTACATACATATTCCTTAGAAAAGTAGAGTGTTTAAACTTCCATTGGTCTTCATCTTTGTTTTTATCTTTCATTTATCCTTTTCTTCATCTACATACTCACATAGATGACGTGATAAGATGTTTTGTGATGTGATGTTATTTAATGCGTGATGTCATATCATGTGATGTCATGCCATATGATGTCATATTATGTGATGTCATATCGTGTGATGTTATGTCATGTGTAGCCATATCATATCATGTGATTTAGTGTGGTGTGATGTCATATAATGTGATTATTGTCGATATAATAATCGGCATAATAATATGGGAATTGAAGTCGGTTTTGTTTTTCGCTTAAAAATTACTTGTTTGCTTAAAAACTCCTTGTTTCATCATCTCTCATTTATCTTTATTACAAAGCTGCATTTCAAATACGAAGTAAAACAAAACAAGCGAAAACAAGTCAAATTGAACAGGTTGCAACAACAACTGTACACAAAAACGGTAATTTTTAAACGACAATTTTTGCCGTAATTTTCAACCAATTTCGAAACCATAAAAACTTCTCGTCCACAGAAAAATACCCTTCCAATTGTGTGTTTTGGTTTTGAAATCCGTTGGTTTTCGATCAATTTTATATGGGGAAAAACACTTTTTTGTAGAATTCTTGAAAATCAATATTTTTGATCAGAAAACTCTATTTCTCTTTAGGAGGCTTCTAATAATAATACTCAATTGCTTATTTAACCATTTTTTAATATAAATTATTTTGTTGTAGGACCTCTAAGAACCCCAATAAATGCAATGGAAGGCCCCATAAAAAATCACTGGTAATAAAAAATGGTAAAAGAAAAACAACAATTGGGCACCATTAATGAAATTTCCCCGAAGAGAAACATAGTTTTCCGATCGACAAATATTGCTTTTCATGAATGCTATACGATTTCTATGAAATTTTTTTTCCCCATATAAAATTCATGAAAATTTTCATCCCGGAGAATGAGAGCTTAACATTTTAAATTTTTTTGTATGTGTTGGCCTTTATTTTACAACGCTTTTCTCAATTTTATAATACAAATACAAACTTCAATTCCCCAAAGCTTTTAAGCAATTCCAAATGGCTTTACCCTTAAGCCTTTATTCAATTATCGTATTTAGTTATATGCTCAATTTACTTAGATTCGAAATCGCTTGCATGCTTATTTATCATAATCTTTAATTTATCGCGCGTAGCTTTTTCTTAAGCGCTTATTAATGCTAATAAATTACTCCACTGATATACATATGTATGTACATATGTAAGAGTACGTACATATGTCTGTACATATCTATAAGTCTATATATCCAACACTGTAATCAAAACAACACAATCATTTTCCCCTACGCTTACGCATTTCACCCCTTGCATTGTGCTGCTCCATAAATATGTATATTTGTGAGTTATACATACTTCCCTGTAGGGAAATACAGCGATGCAGTGGGAAATAAAGCTTGACCGCCGCTGCATTACTTGTTCGACATCTGCGAGCTTCCTTGTCTTTGCATTAGCTTCTCGACTGTTGGGGAACAGTTTGAAAGTGGCCGCAATAGTCTATCGGCTAGACGGCCGGCGCACCATTCCGGAGATCTTCCTTTTTAATTAATAACTACTAAAATTTTACATTTTCATAATTCGTATTTTGTTTAAATTAAAATTTTACACTATAACTTATTTTTTTTTGCATGAAAGAACCAAATGTCCTCCGAGCGGATTTGAAACTGCGCCATCAAAATAGGGACGGCAAATTCGACTTCGTCTTTCTATAAAAATCGACTTTTTATTCCTGAAAGTCGACTGAAGTCGATTTTTCACTTTTTTAATTTATTTGCAGTAGCGTCTCTTAAATTAAAACTTTTCTACTAGCGCATAAAATTATTATACGAAAACAAATTCGAAAGTCGACTTTCTAGTAAAGTCGAACAACCCTACTTCAGAATTGTCAAGCTGTATTAGGAGAGTTGGTGAGTTAAAATTGTTCGGTGTTTTTCTGAATAAGAAATTGATTACACTAGTTAATGATTTTCCTGCAGGGTTGTTATACACTTTGTTATGTATGCAAAATGTCATTAGCTCCATTACTGATATCGGATGAGTGCAAAATTTATGCAAATTTGCAGGCATAAAAAATCGCGATTTTCACATTTGATCTGCTATTATCCCCAAAATAGGTGGGAGTAAGTGCTGCGTCTGGCAATTTATAGTTCGCATATCATTTCCTGCTTTTATGTATTGCAAATACTCCAATATCAGCATATTTTCTTAAGCTATGCTTGCGGCGCACAGTGGCTCAAAATTGTCATTTTTTGTTCACAATTCACAGGAGCCTTCATTTTTCACTAAATTTGATACATTTTTTTTCTTTTTAATGAAAGATAATAAAATTTGCTAGGGACCAGTTGAGCCTGAGTTTTGAATTTTTGTTTGTTTATATTACATTTTTTAGCGGAAAGCGGAACTCGATCCTCCAAAATGAAAAAGAATCCAAAAAATTTTTATAAGTTAAAAAAAATTTTGTAAAAATCCTTTCGCATGTTTTTTATGTTTTTATAAAAATTTTGTGTATACAGTTTTATAGATCATTAAATTTTAGTATAATACGGTGCAAGTTGCAAATGGCGTAGAGTTCGCATTGATTTTTAATAATATAAGAAACGCTTTTAATTCCCATTTAGCATGCAGATGTGCTCGAGATGTTAGCTAAAAAATTATTAAATTGCTAATTGTTATACAAATATTTAATGATCTTTAAAACTGCATACCCACAATTTTCCTGAAAATTCTACAATTTTTTTTGTTTGAGGAAAGTTTTTGTGTAACATTTCAAATTTATTTAAGGAATTTTTTTTATTAGTTATGTAATATTTTTTTAACTGGAATAGGAGAATGGATTTTCTCTGCACTTTGCAATAAAAAATTTAATACAAAAAAACAAAAATTCAAAAATCGCGCTCAACTAGTCTCTTACAAATTTAATTAGGCTCTAGTGAATTGTGAACACTAAATTCCAGTTTTGAACCACTGTGCGTTGTCATTTCGTCCATTACCACACTCGTTGCATCGTTGTCAATTTATTTTGAAAAGATTTTTCTTTGCGTTACGTAAGTTAAAAGCCATAGCTAGTAAATGTTTTGTACAATATTTGAAAAAAAAATGAATTCTGTTTGAAAGGTTAAAAACTAATAACTGGTTCTTCCATTAGCCTGCATTCTGACCGTTATACCTCTTATATCCATATCGGCTGTCAACTTTTCTTAGCTATTATATTTAAGGTGACCATATTTATGAGAGCCGAATACGAGACAAAAAATAATTTTGCTAATTTTTCCATAAAAACTAACAGATACTAACACCTTTTTAAATGATCTTAGTTGTATGTATTAGCCCTGAAACTGCATCATTATAGTACCATCCGAAATTTGTAGGATATCTTTCTAGAGATTTTTACTCCACAAAATTTTTACAAAAGTTTCTTTAAATTTTAGTACGATAAAGTGCAAGTTTTAAGTAGCTAGGACTTCCGTTATTTTTGGAAATTTTTTTTTGATGACGGTGCTACGCATTTTTTTCATACAAAGTTAGTATGTTCGACAATTTGTTGATAGGGAAGCAAATGAACAGCAGGTTGCACTTGCACTTTATTATACTCAATTTTAATGAGCTATAAAACTGCAAACAAGGTTCTGATTAAAAAGTTCGAAATTTTGGTGAAAATTTGGAGAATTAATTCTCATAGTTTTTGCATAAAGTCGGAAATTTGGTTTTATATGGTTTTTGTTAGGAAACGAGCTTTATTTAAAAAAAAATAATAATAAACAAAATAAAAATAGCCGAACATTGCTAAAATGTAGAGTCCTAATTTATATTTTGGTTACTGTATATGTTCATCGATTCGAAGCACAGTCATTCAGATTAGAAAATAATAACTGTTTATTGGAGAAAGTTACGATCATATTCCAACATCATTTAAAAATGTTTCATAGGCATGCCATATTAATGAGCTTTTAAGGCGTCGAAATACCGAACCCCGAATATGGGACAATCACAGGACATTATAAAAGAAATTCATTGCCAGGACAGTTAGTCAAAAAATAGGACTGTCCCGTATAATATAAGACGAATGGTATCCGTAGTTATAGTGGCAGACCCACGAAGGGGACTAACTTAGACATTTAATTGTCCATTGTGATACCACATTACACAAATTCTGAGAAATACAGGACGGATGGTCACCGTAGGCATATGAGCACGAGTTGATAATTTATACTTTTTTAGTATATCTTTTTCCAGATTTTATTTAAATACAATTTCGCGATGGAATCATGTTCTTTATACAGCACTTATACAGATATCAGATCAATTAAACACCAGAGGTAATAAGTGACATATAACGTTTTGCAGTATAACCAACGATATATGCATTTTCATGCATACGTACATATATATGTAAGTAGATGCATAGAAGAAATTTGATTGCTTACACTTGTGTACACTTACTAAATGGCTGTGGATACAAATCATTGCGCATTTAATTTTATCAGCATTCGCGCAGTTACAGGCTCCAACACACTAACTTTTAAAAGCTTACTTACCCAATTTGCCACAAAGCGAGGACGAGTTTTGGGTGAACTCAAAACGACGCCAAATCGAATAAATACATCCCATACAAAATTTTTACCTAAAAGTGATGAAAATGCTTTACATTTTTCCCATGATTTTTTATCATGAATTTTTCATAGTGTAATAAGCAAAGTGAAATAACTATATGACATATTAATTTTTAATACGCTTATATGACAACAGTTTTGTCATTGCTTTAACCCACTTGAAACTAACAACATTTAAATTTAATTTCAAATTAAAAAATTTTTGATTTCAAATCAAAAAATAATTGTTTTAGAAATTGAAGAACAAAAAGAAAAAAATTCGTTTAAAATACCAGATACTTGCTGTTTATGCAGAAGCACCCACAACAATGAGGTAGGTATTTTTCGTGTGCCAACAGATGTTACGCAAAGAAGGGAGTGGATGAATGCGTCTGCTGTTAAACTAACTGGATCATCGAAAGTTTACTACTTAAAACTTATGTGAAAGCCTCGAAGTATAGTTTATTAAAATAGAGTATTATGTGAACCAAAGCCGAAAGAGCGTTAATGTAAACAAATATACGAAATGTTTACATTTAAAATTTCAAATAAGCGTACGTCAAATATTGATTTCAATTTGTTTATTACATTATGGATTTTTTCTTTTACTTCAGATTGGAAAGCTGGAGATTTTTACGAATGCTTGCTGTTTTGTTTCGAATATTGCACAAAATTTTAAATTTGATTCGTAAGGTTTTTGTTAAAGATGTTTGCGGCGAGTCGTCGGCGAACGTCGCCGACGAACAAATTGTTCACCAGAACGTGTCGAAAACGACGTCGTTTGGCAAATTGGGTATATACATAAATATGTATGAATGTATATGTGCATTGAATGTAAGTGACATGAGGCATCATCATCAAAGAGGAAAAATAAAATAAATGCCGTGGAAAAAGAGCGAAGTGAGCTCCAAATAAAATTACGCTAAAAGAATTGCTTAAATCGCGAAGATATATGTATGAACCAACGCGCGTACATACATATGTATGTATGTACATATCCATACGAAATTTTCGTATATTCAGTAATTCAACGCATCAGTAGCGATCCATACGCACTGTTGCCTCCGATTTGAGCTCGTACTTAAGCGATTTTTATAGCTTCGCCTACCTTCTGGGTGGGTGGTGGGAATGGAGTGTTGAGCAGTTTGTGTCGTCTTCACAATTGACGCTCAAAAACAGATTTCGCTGACATATCTGAAATAATTTTTCGATATGTGATTCCTTATTTTTTATACAACTGCTAACGGAAGCGTCAAGCGCGAACCTCCCGATGCTGACGCAGTAGCCAAATGCTTGACGCGTATTTCATTATGGCATGAGAGGATATGTATGTACATATGTACCTATGCTCATATGTTAGAGCTACCGTGCGCGCATTATTTGTTTGATTGTGCAGGCGTGTGCCCGCGTTGATATGCAAGACTCCCTCGAGCATTAATTCGTACGGGTAAACATGGATGGATGTGGGAACAATATGCGGCTCCACAGTGCCAAAGTGCTTCCTGCGTGCGAATGTATACAAAAATATGTATCTACACATACATATGTACATATGTACGTATGTTCATACATCAATAAATGTTTTTGTGCATACAATTGTGCAAATGTACATACATCTGTATGAATTTTGGTAATCACCAAGATAGACAGACAGACAGTAAAACTGTGGCATGAACGACGCTTTAGGCATCATTATCCCCGCGGAATTGAGGTTTAAACTTTGAGTGATGTGCATTTTCACTTTGGTGGCAAGTAAATAAATATAAAAGTCGCTAACACTTCAAAACTTTCAACTTCAACTGACTGAACGCAAAAACAAACAACAAAAACAAACTACCATACACACATAACCCTACCTACCATATACAAGCGAGTTATAAATAAAGGTATAAAGGCACTGTTGTCTGCAAACAAAATTCTAAAAGTTAAATTTGCAATAACTTTTTTGTTTTTGTTTTGGTTTTTTTTTTTTGTGCTGGCAGTCAAGTTTTTCTTTTACTTTGCTGCATATTTAAGTATAAGTTTGTACATCTCATGCGCCTTGATGTGGTTCTTGTTGATAAATACATTTTATTTTAATGAAGATAGTTATGTGCTGGTAGTCGTTTCGAAATCAATTACATACATTTTAAAGTGACTCAGGCATTTTTAACGAGCACTTTTTTGAGTATTATAAACCCAAGTAAAAACCTTCATTTACTCAATTCATTTATCATCACATCAAGTTGACGTAAAGAGATACGAACATACATACCCACGTATTTCATGTAATATGTACATACGTATTTTAATAATCGGGGTATTTAAGAATATACATACATAGTACACACTAAATACCGAGATAAATAGTATTTACTTATATAAATAATGTGATTGATATATTTTAATTAAATATGTCCCAGACCACATGTCCTCCTCATCTAAAATGGAGGAAATTGTTTTGATTATAAAACGCAAAGTTGTGAATTACCAAAGTTTATGACAAAAGTTTGGTATTTTTGTCAGTCTCCGGGGATTCTGTAACCAGTTTGAGACAATTTTCGGATCGCTATCGCTTTTATTGACAAATTTTATGAATATTGTTGCGTCAAAAAGAGCTATAGCGATCAAAAAATTGTCGCTAAATGATTACAGAATCGCCCCCCTGGGCAATTTCAAGTTCAAAGGTCCGCGAAAAAGTTTAAAACAAACAAAAGTTAAGTATTTTTCGTCCGAAGAATCCAAAGGAATGTACTTCCGGCTTGTTTAAACAAGTTTTTTTTATACCTTTCATAAGCATGAAATGGTGTTATAACTTTCGTCCGATGTTTCGTAGTACCAGAATAAGAAGATATAGACCCATTAAAATTTATACTTAAATGATCAGAGCGTCGAGCTGAGTCGATTTAGCCATGTCCGTCTGTCCGTCGGTTTGTATTCAATCTAGTCTCTATATTTTTGAGATATCCGGATAAAATTTGGTAGGTGGGTGTATTTTTATAATGTACTAGCCAAAGTCCGCTTGCTTCGCGGCGCCTAATAAGAACTAGAAGAAAAAATGGTATGTAAAGTGAAAAAAAAAAATTTAAACGACTAAAGAGCAAAATAATCCTCATACATAGGCTTTGCCGACGGTCTTATTTCCATCAGCGCATAATCTTCTTTGATCTTGCAACTACAACATATGTACTAGGTACGATGCGTAAGCTAATAAAAGTCCATGCAAGGAAACTTAAGATCACAGGTGAGCGTTTTCTGTTATAGTAGGGCCAAGAATCATCGCTACCCAACAGGATGAAGAGTTTTCCCGTACATCGGCTAAATGAGTCGTGTGATATCTTGAATACCGTTTAAACGAAGCCATTGAAATACCTACCGCGTTCTTTCTTGGACGGATGTGGTCGAATCTTTCCTTGTCGATTCACCACTTTTACAATTCTTCTTAATATTTGTGAACTGGTTTCTTTGAGTCTTGCTGCTGTAATAATGGCGTATGAGGGCGTCAGACAAAGGTGCGCTTACACAATTTAATTTACCCATCTGAAAACTAAATTCGTATAAAACAAACATAAGTAGGGCCAAATCAGATCAAACACATGAGGTTTCTATATATTACGGCTGCGGCGCCATCCTTGGGTCACTTTTCTACAAAAGCATTGTTTATAATGACATGAATACGCATTATGAATTTCAGCCAGGGTGTTTAAAAAATAAAGATTTTATAATTATCTCCTATACCACTGATTGTTCAGAAACCAGTTTTTGTGATATAAGTAGAGCTCTGAACATATAAATTTTTTCAAATGCAGTTATTTATTAAAGTAAAGTCTTCAGATGTTCATGAAAGGTATGAAGCCTTCGGCATAGCCGAGGATAGCGCTGCTCTTAATTGTTTTATATGGAGTTTTTGCTTTTCTTGAAGGCTGCGTACTGATCTTAAGGTAAACATTTAGGAGACAATTTCGTCCTAAACCATCTCCATATACATACATACCATACATACATGCATATTTTGGCAATTGCATTAGTGTAATTTTTCGCTTTATAGTAAACTAATTTAATTAATTTTGTTCCCTTCAGCATTGAAATACCTTTCGAATGTATGTATATTTAGTTTAGCCTTAAAAGGTTTGCCTGTTTTTATATACATACATATGTAAGATAATGAAAATTGTCTCCTATAAAAGATTGAAAACCACTTTTCCCCACGCTCAATAATCAAATTTCTAGTTTGTGATGTAAATTTTTAAGAAACAACGAAAAAAATTATTTAATTAAAATAAAAGAACAGGGTCGAAACCAATACTTCCAAAAGCTTTTGCCAATCGAAGTGTTCTACAGGGAATACAAAAAAAAAAAAAAAAAAAAAAAA
>NW_016169098.1:9853-18031 GCF_001687245.7 Rhagoletis zephyria
AAAAAAAAAAAAAAAAAAAAAAAAAAAAATAATAGTAAGAAAACAAAACAATTCCCAATAGAACAAAATCCCAAATGGAAAAGTTAAAGAAATGTTTGCTCACACCTGTGGCTGCTGTTGTTCGAATGCACATATTATGTATATACATGTGTACAAAGGCATATATACATATATGTATATATCTACTATAGTACATACTAAACTTTCTTCTTTTTTTTCCTTTCCGCTACAAAAGCTACCTGCGGAATCAAACGCCATAAACTTCATTCAAAACCTACCCGCATGTGCTTATGTTTTCCAAAAAAATCTCGCGTAAAGATCTCCTTTGGTATCTTTGAAGTGTGTACATACATATCCTCAATTCACAGAGGTCCTAGCCATAACTTTTTTCGAAACTATGTTTTTAACAGATTTTGGTAGGACGTATTAAAGTACACCTTCAATAAAAATATTAAACTGCTAGTACCAAAAACAACTGAGTTACAAGCCCCTTTTTAAAAAGCCCTACCAGTTTTTGATACTCTTTTCATATTGTTTTTTGCTTCTCCTCTAAAATATAAAATTTGTTGGTTAGAACCTTTGTGAATTAAGGTAACGTTAAACAGAAAGTGTAACAATGGTTTGCATCTAAAAAAATTGAATCAGAGTCAGTTGCTTCATTCAAATTAACGTTACAGTTAAGGATAATAGTATGCATGTTGGTGACTATGAACACAGAGGACTAGTTCTATTAGTTGTCTATTAGATCTAATATTTATAGCAAAATTCTTTCATCGCCTATTTCTGACAGATTAATAGAGAAAAATTTGCGTTGGAGTCATGATTCAATAATTAAAGGCATCGTACAGTTCCATTAGTGACATAATTCTTCTTCTTACCATTTTTTTTTGGCAGGCTGTAGGTGTGTTTTTGACTGGTATATTGGTGTTTTTGGTTCGGCGTGTTAGTGTATTCTGATGGTTGCACACACACACATACATACACACCTTGGAAACCGCGAACTAGTGAATCAAATTTCTAGTTCCGTAATAGATCATTATCGCCAAAAACGAACCAGTCCGATAGTAACTAGATCCCCCATCTGTCCAAAATCTGCGAAATGCGTAACTTTTAAAAAATTATTTTATTTCACTTTTTTCATTAGAAATCAAAGTGACGAATTTAGAACTGGTTCGAAACTATAGAAAAAGGGATGCAGAACGAACGGATGCTATCTGTCGAATTAAGAACTAGTTCGTATCTATCGGCAAGGGGCTGCAGCAGGGCTTTCTTAATTTTGCTTAGATATGTATTTTTTCCCTCAAATACGCTTTCACTCTGCACTTCGCAGATGCTTTTTAATAGTTTGGTACATAATACAAAACAAAAAATTTGTGTTAACATTTTAACATCTTGAGGCGGTCTGGAATTGAACCAATAACAGCAATCACTTTGCAAACTCAGCTACAGCCAAAGCTATATACGTACATTTCTTACAATCATCAAATAACTTTAATTTCAAATTGAAAACACATTTTTTTGAAAATAACTTCAAATCGAACAAACGGAAACCCCAAAAAGATTGAAAAAAATCACGACACTTTTTTCGTCTGTCGATTTTATAACTGGTTCGAAACTGTAGAATTTAGGACTAATTCGGAACTATCGCAAAATGGATGCGGCGGGGAGCAATTGACACTACCTAGGACATCGCCATGTTAAATTTTACAGTTGTTTGCATGCAAAAGAGAATTAATGGTTCTAAATTCTATAGTAAAAAATCAGTTCGGTACTAGTGCGTTTCCTGACAGGGCACCGCCTTGCTAAAGGAAAACTGTTTTGAGCAAACGTTTATTATTGAATCATGCGTTGAGGTCACTTTAAAAACTATTTAATACACATTTTTTCTATCATTCATTTATGAGCAAAACTTAAATAATCTTAATTCGGTAATAAGTTGCTTTGTCGGTGATAACCAGGGGGGAGATTCTATAACCAGTTAGCGACAAGTTTCGGATATCGCTATCGCACTTGTTGACGTAAAAATATTAATATCATACGTCAGCAAAAGCGATAACGATGCGAAAATTGTCGTTAACTGTAGCTCTCTTTTGTTATAAAAGTGCGACTAAATATCTAACCCTATTGGAGCTTTTTTAAATTCTGTTATAGATAAATAAACTATTTATAAATTACTTCAAGAAGAGATAAAGTGAATAACTTTGCGAATTCTTAACAGCAAGCCACCTTGGCTCTTAGGCCCACTACAAGGTATATACAACAATAAGTATGTCAAAAGAAATAAAAAAAAACACCAAAGAATAGATATTCCAATATCAGTAAAGATGTACGCGTATGTATAAACATACATACATATGAATGTCTGTAGTGCAAGGAATGCTGCATTCTTACATATCGTTGTTTAAAGTACAAAACCGCGTATCGTCATTCTGCAAAACCGCGTAACTGGCATTCGCTGCCAAAAATTGGATTTGCTCACACAAGCTCTTGGCTCTTGGCAATGCGATTGCTTTATAAAAAATAGAACCATTTTGAAATATGAGTGTTTTTACCCTATAGAAGATAATTAACATAATTCACATACGCGGTTTTGCATTTTATTGATACGCGGTTTTGTACTTTAAACAACGATATGTAAGTACATTAGAGTGCTTTTTCGGCTACTATTTTTATTTTTGCCGAAATTTTGTGGAAAATATCTAAAACCAAGTTCCCTGAAAATTTGAACTCTTCATATTAAGTGCTCAACCAAAGCGTGCAAAGATTTCCAGTTTAAAATACGTTGAGCTATAGATTTTTGAAGAAACACAAGCAAAGTTTACGTGTATTTTGAACGGGAAACCTTTGCACGTTTTGGTCGAGCACTTAATATTAATGTTAAGGGCTCACACATTCAAGGAACTTGTTTTTACATATTTCCCACAAAATTGCGAGGTGGGAGTAAACAAAAAATAGTCGCATCCTATAAAACAAATCAAAGAGAAATTGCAAACGACAAGTTAATCTTACTTGAAGCCTATGTGCAAATGTATTCGAGTATCACTGGCCATTACAGAGAAGCAGGAAATTTTATGTGCCCGATAAAAAATTTAGAACTCTCAAAGCGAGTTATTCGAACATAAAAAAATTTTATTCCAAATTAAAAAGATCAATCACCAGATTTATACAATCATAAGATCTTAAATACCAGAATGTTAAGGATCGTCCGATTCAAAGCAATTTGGCATAATGAAAAATTAAATAGCGCATAGAACAAAGTCAAATAGTACTTCTACACATGCTAAGGATTTAAGTAGTTAAAAGCAAGGAATGAAACCGAAACCCAAACCGAAACCGTAACCGTTTAAAACCGTTTCGTTTTTCAAAACCGAAACCGAAACCGTAACCGTTATCTTGATCTGAAAAGGAACGATACCGAAACCATTTCAATCACAGGTTTCAATCGGTTTCCAGAAATTTACAAAAATAATAAATTAAAATTTCTTTGAAATAAATGATTTATTTAACCAAAATCAGCAACATTTTGCTAAAATTCTTGTTAAGTAGTAAATAAGTATGGCAAGGTAACTTTTCGTAAAAATCTGCTGATGACTTTGTTGTTGGGAATCGATAATCGATTAATTATATTTAAGTAGTTTCTTTCCCGTACGCAATGCGAGATCCCGCGTGTGCCCAAAATAGCCCAGAAATCATGCCTGTACTCAACAAAATGGGTAATAGAGAGCGAAAATTCGAGCGTATTCGATCGTAAGTGTATTCTTCTTCCTGCCCGAAACAGCCCGAAATTTTCTCCGAGTAAAAATGGATAAAGTGTCAAAGTGCATATCAGCTGTATTGTGTTTACATGTTGCCTGCATTTACTTGGTGCTTTTAAGGAAAAGTGAATGGCCTGTTGATGTATTTTCAATCTATGTACTTAGAATCAAATTTGTGAAACCAAAATACAATTTCCAAGTGTTTGCATTTAATACCATGTTCTGACCGACAACCAAAACATTTTTCCTTCATTTTCTTTTCATTTACAACCTTTAACTTTCATTCTTATTTTGCTTTGGCCAGGCAATTAACAATAAATCCGAAATGGCGTATTAAAGATGATAAAATATGACTTCCAGCTGTCATCAGCTGTTTCTCGACTTGTGGGCACGAAATGTGGGTTTTTGCGTTTCCGTACTTCTGAACTTTGTTCCATTTTTGAAAGAAAATGTTTCTCTTATTCTCTAATTACCAAATCCGGTCCGGATTGTTAGGGAAATAACCTAGTGTTGATATTATCAGTGAACTGTAATCTTCGATTTTCTTTCCTCAACGTTTAAGACATTGTGATTTAAATAATATCAACAAAATTTCTGTGAAAAACCGAAACCGGAACGAAACCGAAACCAAAACCGAAATAAATTTTGAAGAACGAAACCAAAACCGAAACCGAAACACTTGGCAAAACCGAAACCCAAACCGGAACATTATTTTGAATCGGTTTCATTCCTTGGTTAAAAGCGATTTACACCAGGGACGGTTGTCATTATGAGTAAAATAATTTAAATCAGCATTTAATCATTATTTTATGATTTTTATTTTTTTCGCTTAAAAATAATTATTATTATTGAGTTTTATTTTTTCGCCCAATGGAAATAATCATTATTTGATTTTCAATTCTTCGATCACAAATAATGATTATTTTATTATTTTTGTTTTTCCCCTCAGAAATATAATGTTTATTTATAAAATTTCTAATTTGCTACAATTTCTTATTTTGGATGACAATCCAAATATTTTTGGTTCGAATTTTGCACTGTTGCTGCTTCAGTTCCTTCCAAACGATTTTTTCGGGGCAGAGAAAATACTAATTTAATGGTTTTGGACAGCAATAAGTAAGTGTTTACCTTTCGTACATACATACATACATACATATTATTGTATTTATGAATTTGTTAAAATTTTTGTTTATATACTCGTTTATTTGTATTTTATTTATACGAAAGTTTGTAAATGATTGAAACGAGGTTAAATTTAAATATGCTACGTATGTAACTAAATATTTTTGTGTTATAACAATAATGCTTAGAAGATTACCATTACCAAAAGTATGCCGTCGATTCAAAAAAGACTGCATAATTTTTATGCGATTTATGTTCCTAAACATATTTATGTGCGTTTTTTATGTTTGTAAAAGTATTCTGTGAACTCAAATTACCAAAGTTTTTGTTTTGTATGTAATATGTAGATAATTCGTCAATTGAACTAAATGAACTGAATTAACTAAAGAACTACATAGTTCACTAAGCAAAGCGAAGTACCACTGAACGGTTCACTCAAAAGAACTAAAGCGCCCAACTATAGTAGCTGTTATTAAGACCAGCAAATTTATAATTAATCACTATAAATAAATGTATTAACTGTTCTTAACTGTTTAACGAATTAAGTTGGACTCGCAATGCATCTAAATGAATCCAGAGCAAAATTTAGGCGAATTATATCAATATGTTTCACTGTGCGTTGAACCAACCACAGATTCCATATGGACTGGACGTTTCGTTGGTGGCGAGACATTTTTTTGTTAGGGCAGGGAAGGTCAAAAGAAATCTTTGATATTGCAGGTTTTGGATTGACAAGTAGATTGTAGAAACAAATTAATGGAACGGTTTTGGGTGGGGTGGGGCTCCATTAGAACAAATTTGCCTGACCATGACATTGTCGACCTAACATCGCCTGTATGATAATGTATACCTATGTATATTCACAAAGAACAGTTAAGTAAATAAAATAAAACAATCTGTTCATCACTGTGTGAAATTCGAAGTGCGATAAAGTAATCAAAAAAGAAAAAAAAGTTAAGAACACATGTACATTAGACTGCATCACTCCCCATACAAAAAAAACTCGGTCCTGTTTTCCCATTGGAATTATAAAATCTATTATATTTTAAGACGTCTACCAAAATATTTCGGAAAAATATTAAGATTTAAGCGAGCTTTGTTTGTTGTTTTGAAGTTTACAGATTTGCACATCGAACGCGCGGGAAATATTTAAGACAATTGGCAAGTTAGCGTATCAAACGGCGGGGGTCGAAGTAAAGCAACTCTTTTTAGCTAAAGGACTCAAAAGGAGTTGGGATGGCGATTGAGGCTTCGTTTTTTTCCTAATGCGATTGCCTTTTATACGTAGATATTTTTTATGCCAATCAAAGAAACGTTCTCTCTCGAACGCACTAAATTATTTCATTCGAATGGAGCAGCCCGACGATGAACAGCAGCTTAAGTCCGCCACAATAGACTGTGAACTGGGATATTACTTTTTTTTTTGGGGGGAAAATGTCTCTTGCATACTTCACTGAGCAATCGCGTAATCGGTCAGTCAAACGCCCGATTTCTATTCAATGCTATTAGGGACGAGCTGGTGGGGATCATCAAATGAAATTTTGCGTTGAGTGAAGGATTGCAAGAGTACTATTTGCGAGACTGTGTGAACGAATGAATGGATGAACAAATGAATGTGGTGCGTCAGGAAGGCGGTCTGCAGTGAGGCATTTACATTCGTTGTATGAATGTGGGAAGTGCGATATGCTGTGGTTGGTACAGCAAGTGGCAGCAAATGCAAATGTTATGTAATACCACACTCCGTTCATGCTTGTCATTTGCCGTGTGCCTCCGTCAGCTCCGGGCATTGATTGTTGGAGGGTGATGAACCTTAAGCGGATTGTGTGTAAGTACGTACGTACATACATATGCATCAATCGGAATAGAAAGCGCTGCCGTATAATGATTATGTTGCTGCTACTCCAGCTGGGAGAACTAACGAGTAGCTTACGTCTCGGAATGCCACAGGAGATGTACATATGTAATGTGGTCGAACATGATTCGTAATAGGCCTGACTACAGCGCATGTATATATATTTGTACAAACGCGTGCATCGAAGTAATAGCTTTTAGCTAAAGATAAATGCGAACTAACCTCCAACAGGAGTATGTAGGCAATTTGCCAAAGCGGAAGGTACATTTCATATGTCCGCGAAATGGAACAATATACCCGCAGCAAAGTGCCCAACTTCATTGTGGCAATCAATGGAGGAGCAATACATAGTAGCCACAGCTGCGGCATGAACAATACTCTAACGTGGAGTCGCTAGTGTACCTATTGCATTTATCTTCGAAATTGTTTCATACAAAAGCTGCTTCAAACCGGCCAGCACAAGCGCTCCTCATCACTTATGTACATTCACATGCATTTGTTTCACATAAATACATATGTACATACAAATGTATGCAAAGTATAGTAGAATCCCACTTTTCGCCGCCATTATTCGGTTGCAAGTCCAATCAAGCATTCACTACAACTGCCTTTGTCCAGTCACAGGAGCGTGCGGCAGACGCGCGCGCGCGCCCGATAAGCGTTGTCAACATTTCGATTTGGTTCTAGTCGAAACAATGCTCCCAGTTTACTTTGGTTGCATCCCTTTTGTGTAGGTGGGCTGGGTTAGTTGGTCGACATGAGGTTACAACACTGTGTGGTTGCATTGAATGTGATGTTCTCGAAAGGGCTGCCAACTTGGCTCAAACCGTGCCATTTTTGGCACTATTTTACATCAAATGGCACTTAATTTTTCAAATTGCACTTTTCAAAAATAGTAATATTTCAATACAATTTTGTGAAAACCTTTGCGTGTACTTTTTTTTCTCAACTATTTTTTTTTTAAATTTCTAAAGATTATTCAACGGGTTTATCATATTTTGGCATTGCACTTTTGTTTTAGAAATGTGGTTCTTATTTGCTTGCTAAATGGCAACGATTAACAAGTAAGAAAGTCTAAGTTCGGGCGGAGCCGAACATTAAATTGCAACAATTCTTTACCAAGAAATACGTTTATGGTAAAATTTTGGAAAATGGGCGTGGCACCGCCCACTTATGATCACATATAAGTATATCGGTAACCGTTCTACCAATTTGTACCAAACTCGCTATGGTTATTGTACTTGCCACGTGTAAGCAAAACGTTGAAAATTATAGAAATCGGACTAAAATAATGGTCGATTCTCATATAACGGTAAATTTAAGAAATGCTTGAAACTTCAATATTTCCAAATTGAAGGACGCTACTCAAAATTGATACACCTCGGCTTACCATCTAGCGGAAGGTTTCGGAAGGGTGAAAAAACATATATTTAATACTTGCGCCGGGTA
>NW_016169099.1:0-11604 GCF_001687245.7 Rhagoletis zephyria
CGTACCCCAATCACATCCGTGATCAACATTGACCCAAACACGTGCGATATATGGTACAACAAAATGCACGCCATGGCCTCAAAACAAACATTCGATAGATATAAAATCGAGAACAACCTCCTATATCATCGATTGAAATTTTCCAATCAAAGTGCGGAAATACTGTGGACACTTTGTGTACCATCTTCTGACAGAGCAAAAGTCCTCGATGAAAATCATAACCAGCATTCACATCAGGGTGTTTGGAAAACATTCCAATACCAGTACGTTCGGCAATGTGAACTATGCCACCGCATTAAACCAAGTAATGAGAGCACCAAAACACCTCACGGCGAATATAGAGAACCGAAACGACCGGGTAGGCAATTATCGATTGACTTCGTCGGTAAGCTGCCCATGTCTAAAAATCGTTGCCAATGGATCTTCGTAGCCATCGACTGTTACTCGCGATATGTCTGGGCGCAGCCCATGAAAAATGCAAACGCCATATCCGTAGTCAATTATCTTCGACATATATTCACGGTGAATGGCTGCCCCGAACTCATTGTATCAGATAATGGTACCCAATTCATCAGTCAAACTTTCGCACAGCTTTGCGCCGATTATAACATCAAACACTTGAAAACGCCTTTGTACCATCCACAAGCCAATCAGGTCGAGGCGACAAACAAAAGCATTAAACTTGGATTACGTGCTCACATGGCTGACCTTCTTGAACATTCCTCCTGGGAAAACCATCCTTCTCGTGTTATTCATGATATTAACACTTCAGTGCATTCAGCCACGGGCTACACGCCATATTTTCTGCACACCGGTCGTGAATATGTGAAAGATGGAAACGAATATAAATTATNTAGGGACACGAATTTCGATACGATACGATACCATATCGATACTTTTGGCATTCGATACCGATATTTTCTACTCGATAGTTTTAAAACGATATTTTTTGGAATCGAGTACCAGAACCCTAGTATCGTATCGAATGTCATAAACTCACATTCCAACACTGAGGGAAAACAATTTTAGAATTAAAAAAGCATGCTAAATTTAAAAAATACGCATATGAAAGAGCACCAAACCAACTCGTTTTAGATTTGAGTATATACGTTATAAAATATGTGGTTGTGAAGTGCACAGATGCTTTTTCGTAATTAAGAAGAAAAAAAATTTATTTCATGTTCCGTCTGATGGTAATTCAACCCGGTCCCTCTTGGCCGCAACCAATTGTATCAAACGTCTTTGCACACTCAGCTACAGCCATACATGTAAAGGTGTTTTCAAATGTTGAGTTTGAATCAACATCACAGCGCGCGATTATTTATTTATTATTAACTGCTCCACAAGATAGAGACGGGTCAAAAGTTGGAATATGGTTTAGCTCCACGAAGGTTCTAATCCAGGAGCATACATTGCATAGTTCGTTTTAGAAAATACGATGTAGAAAGAAGAAACACTGCGTAAATTACGTGTAGGAACATTGAAGGTTATTCTTTCCAAGAGGTTAGGGCAATCAACCGATCCATTCAAGAGGTTGGCAACAAATGAGCATGCAAGCTAAGCAGATCTACTACGTAGAATTTGTAAATTTAGAAGCGCACAACGTGATTCATATGAGGGAATGAGAAGTGCACAACGTGATTCATATGAGGGAATGGGTTCACTAAAATTCAGTGAGCGTAAAGCAAATTTTATAAATTTTTTCTGTATCCGTTCTAATCGCGTGATATGAGAATTGTGGTATGGTCTCCAAATGAATGACGCATACTCCTACCTGGATCTTACTAGAGTAATATAAAGCATCTTCAAAGTGTATGGATCGTAAAAAGATGAACTATTACTCCGGACGAAAGCCAGCATCGTGTATGATTTGCCAACTATATATTCGATATGCGTGGAAATATTTAGTTTCGTGTCGAAATAGACACCGAGATCCTTGCCTTCATTAACATGATTAAGTGGGGATCCAGAAATATGATAGCGCGTGTGGAGCGGAATTAGCTTTCTGGTATAAGTACAATGTGAGCACTTATTTATATTTAGATGAAGACGGTTTCGTATGCACCAATCGTGTAGTTTAACAAGTTCTCCTTGAAAGACAATGGAATCGTGTATGCTTTTAATGACAGAATAAATTTTGAGATCGTTCGCATATAATAGATATTTAGATGACGAGAAGCAGGATCCTATGCNATGTCATTAATAAATAAAATAAACAACAGTGGTCCAAGTATACTACCTTGAGGAACACCCGACGTCGCAATAAAAGGCTGTGAGTAGACATCCTCGAACACAACCATGCAATTTCTGTCAGACAAATATGATTTAATCCACTCCAAAAAATTAGAGTGGAAACCCATAGAGAATAATTTAGACACTAAGACCTTGTGAGAAACCCTGTCAAATGCCTTTGAAAAATCTATATATATTGTGTCGACTTGCTGGCCAGCTTTAATAGCAGACAGACATTCTTCCGTAAAAATTGCAAGATTGGAGACTGTGGACCTTCCTTCAATAAAACCATGTTGGTTTGAACTAATTAAGCTGCTAACTGAGAATGACAATTTTTCCTTAATAGCACATTCGAAAATTTTCGAAACTGTGGTTAACTTTGAAATTGGTCTATAATTAGATACATCATTTTTGTTGCCACTTTTAAAAATCGGGGTTATCTGCATTATGTCATACCATGTATGTGTGTATGTGTTGTCGCCGCTGTGTATGCTTTGTATACATATACTTTCTTAATTACATATGAAAAAGCATCCGAGACGTGCAAAACCCCATCCGTGTAGTGAAAAATGCTTCATTTTAATACGGGCGTATTTGAATTGAATATTTCCATTAGATGTACGTAGTGTATGTATAATAGAAAAATCCATTTTGTTAAGACTTTTCACTTGATTTAAATACGAACATTTTTAAACGGTAATCAAATAAAAAATGTTTATTCTTACAACGCTTTTTATTTTCTCAGTGAAGGATAATGGTATTAACAGCTCAAGCTAATATTACCGGGGAGAGTTTTTCTACGCACGCACGAAAGTGTTTCTCATTTGATAAGCCCAAATCAATTTGCGTGCGTGATTTCTCAGAGTTGCATTTCCGTCAAATTTACAGAAGTTTGCCGAGAAAAATTTGAATTCATAGCCGCGCTAAAATGCCAATTGAGCATAAACGTCAAATCGAGATGACACGCAAGATAAATCTTGGAATTTGAGTTAGCTTTTTCCGCACGCATATAAGGTTGGCCTGTAACAATTCTTCCCGATATAAATTGGGCTTTAAAGTGCAGAAATTTGTACTATGGATAGGATTGCATGTGGTGGGATTTGAAGCCGCGGCCTCGGTGTTAAAGTCAACACCTCAATCTCTACGTGTTGTAATAATAATAAAGTCCGGCGCTTACACAATATGTTAGTGTTTGGCCGAACTTCTCCTCCGATTTGTCGCGTGAACCTTAATGTTGTGGCACAAAAGGGGTGCCTACAGTTTTATGTCGACTCTGAACGGCGATTGTATTTTATGGGAAGCTGTTTTTTATTTTCAAGATTTGCGCACTTCTAACCGATACACCCCAGCGCCCTATATGCGAGACCTATATTCAGATAAACTTCTTGGTTTTTGGTATCGATATTTGGAATATCGAGTCTTTTTATTCCGATATTAATACCCGATATTTTTAAAGCGATACTTTAAATGAGTACCATATCGATACTTTCGGTTCGATATCGTGTCCTTATTCATGATATTAACACTTCAGTGCATTCAGCCACGGGCTACACGCCATAGTTCCTGCACACTGGTCGTGAATATGTGAAAGATGTAAACGAATATAAATTATTATTGGATGTAAATCCATACCACACAGTGGATGTGGAACAGCGTAAAGTTCTGGCTGATGAAATTCGAGACAAACAGTTCGAACAATATCAACAAACCGCACAACGGGAATTTACCCGCAAAAGAGAACGCCATTTCGAGATAGGCTCGGAAGTGTACATTCCCAATCCTAAACAGTCCGTGGCCGGAGAGGGCTATGCACAAAAACTAGCCCCACCAAAAATTAGAGCCTATGTTTCACGGAAACTTGGTTCGAATTCATATGAACTTGGCAATTATTCCGCCGATTTAATCACAACACGTTAACTCATTCAGTACATTCGCCTTCTCACGAATTTCGATGAATATATGGCGAGCCTCAATACTCCATTGATTCTGCCTTATTACAGGGTACCCGGCTGGAATAAATTAATTAAGTTTAGTTTTGTTATATCCATAGTTTTGGTATATTATATCTTCAGTACATTGCTAGTAAATCGATCAAAGCAAACAAGAAAAGATTCATAACCAAATCATTTACCAATGCCTTTCATCTACCGTAGCTTATGTAATGCGTGCTGAAACTAAATACGAAAGACGGAAAATTTGTACATACATATGCGCTTAAAGGAGATCTGAACGAGTCAGGATGGGGTTGATGAAGATCATGTAGAACGATTTCGATGTAAGGTCTAACGTCGATCAAACCACAGCCCGTGAATCGCATTCGAACCACCATTCTCATATCCCTACTAAACGCTCCACATTTTTTTGGTAACGTGTCGCTGAAGATGAGAGGGGGATAGTGATCTATTATTTTTTATTGCCAAACTAATAGACATAAGAACGATTATGAGAAATGTAAACATGACAAAACTGTCAAAGCTAAACTACAAAATGGGGGGGATTGCCAGATTAATGTACGTAACCAATAGTTATTCAAGACACGAACCATTATATCAGTATAGACACGAATTGACATGGCCACTACGAAACGCCCACACTGACATACGATAAAAGAATCGGTGGTCACATACCACGAGGCTAGAAAAATATATTGCTTTTTGGAGTTGGACACGGAGCGAACCACACTCATCAGCCCTCGCAAGAACGGAATTACAACCAAGTAATTAAAGTGGATTAAAAGCTTGTATTAAAAGCTGGCGACATTCGGGGTGTCGATACTACCCCTCAGTGGAAATTATTAGAGGCAAAAGGTGCCGTCGCATTCCTTCCGGCAAATCCCCAGCCATGTTGTTGCGTAGAATAAAGAAGTTGTGAGCATCAAATCTGGACTATTCATTTGACAGCAATTGAGTCACCATAAGCCGGTAATACAAAATCATTACACGTAAGTCAGCCACTTTCTTGCCACCATCCATTGGAAACGAGCTATCCATCAACCGTAAATAAACAGCCTCATTGCGTAAGTCGTAAATTAGGCTGAATTGTACGACTCGACAACATTGTAAGTGTTTACTGTCGTGCTGAAAAAAGTAAACGACGAAATTTGTCGAAAACTATACAGTGCTGCCAAGTTTTTCCGTTTTAATACACTAGTCGAGTGGAAATTTTAGGCAATGACGTGAAATTTTCGATACGATTCGACTGTCGAAAAACGACTTGCATTCGACACGACTCTCGCAATGAGGGTGAAAGATTCCTGTTTGGACCGACAAAACAAGGTCAAGCAAATCAAGCTTTGTGAAAACGATACTTGAAATAAATTATTGGTTTAGCTACTTCTTGAACAGCGTGCGCTCGCATTTTCACTGCTACGTTCATCCGAATTCGTATTGCAACTTATGGAGTTTTCTGCAACGAAGTAATTAATTATTTCTATACAAACTCAAGCCGAACCATAGGGTCGGAATTCACCAAAAAATCAATTTTTTCCAAGGTGTCAAATTAGCACCTTTTTCAGCCAGGTTCGACACTCGGTTGGAGCGATTGCGGAAATTTTTTTTATTATTTATTATATATTTATTATTTTTTTTGATTTATATATTTAATTTCACTTTATTTTATGTTGATTCGCTTTATTTTAATCACATTTTTTATTTTACTATTAGTCGATTTAAACGTTTAGAGTTGAATTTTATTAAAAAGTCAACAACAACTAACTGAAAGCAACCAAAAAAAAATATAGAACTTATAAAAAAAGGATGAAAACGAAATAAATGAAAATTCGACTGGCGTGGGACTCGAACCCACGACCTTGCGGATCGTTTATCCGCATTACTGCCGGCTGTAAGGGTAAATTATTATGCGCATATGTGTGCTAGATTATATGAATAAGATTTGCGGTCTGTCGCAGCTTTTATTAAGTGCCGTTATAAACAAATACGCAACGTCAAAGCTGTGAAGCTGTGTTTTTTGTGATCTGTTTAAATTTTGTGTTTTATAAAGCTGTTTACGCTTAATAAAGTAAAAAACTGAAGAAAGTGTTAATAAACTTCTGGCGCGCAATTCAAAGATAAGTATAATATCAAAATTTCCTGTAAATTTGATTAATTTAACTTGATATTCTTAATTGCATGTGCCGAGTATTTTGTTTCATATAATATATTGTTGTTGTACAATTGTTTTTGTTTGTGCACATTGATTTTGCTCTTTTTGTCTTTTTGTTATTTCTGCTGTTTCATCTTTGTCACATCTGTTTGCGTTGTGTTTATTAGGTGTCAAATATACAGTGTATTTAAAACTGTTCGCTACATAGCTTTCCAACTGATATTTACCAGCTGATTGGTTCTCTGATTGATACATCGTTTTCAAAACTGTTTTGCTGCTTCTAAAACCTAAAAATAAATAAAATTTTAAACATGTGTCTTTCGACCAATTGCCACGTTAAAAGCGACTCCTATGTGTCATGCTGGCTCTGCGATGGGATTGCCCTCTTTCTTCTCCATGCCCTCAGGCATTGGAGCCTCCGCTATCTAAAGCCATATCCACTAGGTCTACATCTAAAAATAGTCAAACCGTTGATTTAACAGTGTTGCCATCAACATCTGAAGCTGCACAGTCTAACTTAGTTCCTCCGAATAATTCGGAGCCCCGCACCAAAAGGTTGGTTGTAATTCCTCCGAGAAGATCAAACTTTGTCTTTAGATTTGCCAAAGATACTTCTCGGATGATATAATATAGACTAAAATTATAAATAAAGATGTATTTATTCGTAAATTTAATTTTAAATACGATCGCGATATTTCATCTTTTAGAATTGATGTAGCTGCCGAAGATTTTGATGCACTACTAAATAGTTCATTTTGGCCGACCGGGGCGTTTGTTCGCGAGTTTAGTATAAACCTAATAAAAGTAATAACAACGTAGCTAAAATTTCTAATCTAAATTCGGATTCAAAAAACTAGCTCGCGAGTCTAATTTAAGTATTTACTATCAAAGCGTTAGAGGTTTGAATACCAAATTAACTGACTTATATTTAAAAGGTTTTGACTGCAATTATAATATTATTTCTTTGACCGAAACATGGCCCAAAACCTCATATTTTTAATTCCGAAATTCTTCCAAATGAATATCAAATATACAGGAGTGACCGCGAGGGCAGAATCGGCGGTGGTGTTCTTTTNGTCTAATTTAAGTATTTACTATCAAAACGTTAGAGGTTTGAATACCAAATTAACTGACTTATATTTAAAAGGTTTTGACTGCAATTATAATATTATTTCTTTGACCGAAACATGGCCCAAACCTCATATTTTTAATTCCGAAATTCTTCCAAATGAANAATTTAAGTATTTACTATCAAAACGTTAGAGGTTTGAATACCAAATTAACTGACTTATATTTAAAAGGTTTTGACTGCAATTATAATATTATTTCCTTGACCGAAACATGGCTCAAACCTCATATTTTTAATTCCGAAATTCTTCCAAATGAATATCAAATATACAGGAGTGACCGCGAGGGCAGAATCGGCGGTGGTGTTCTTTTTGCGGTGCATTCATAGATACCATCCGAGGAAGTTAGTGTTCCTGTCATTGAATATACCGAATTCAAATGTATACGTGTACAGGCTGGAAAGACTTACATTTATTTAGCTCTTTGTTACATCCCTCCTAAGTCTGCCGTATCGGTATATATGCAGCTGGTTTCTTTACTTGAGACCGTAAATGCAATGCTTACGGCGATTCTATGATTGTTTTGGGCGATTTAAATCTGCCACATATTTCATGGAACATCATTGACACCGATGTTGTACCAGTTTCATCTAGAGATAGTTACAATGTATTTCTGGAGGAAATGGTTGAACTATACCTCAAACAAATAAATATATGTCCAAATAAGTTTGGAAAGGTCTTGGATCTCGTTTACGTTGATGATGTTCCGAAGGCCTCTATTAATCAGTGTAATCCCCTAGTTTTGCCAGAGGATGCGTACCATCCCGCTCTTGAGTTAAGCTACGAAATCGTAAATGAAATACGTAATAATAAGTCGTATAGTTCAAGTGCTAGATATGTTTTTGCGAAAGCAAATTTCAGGAAAATTACTTTACTATTACTACTTTCAAAGTTATCTTGGCCAATATATAGAGATGACGTGGAGCGTAGCGTTGAGCACTTTAATGATACTGTTTTCAATTTGTTTCGAAAGTATGTGCCAATACGTAATATTGTTCATGAAGAACCAATACAATTATGGTTCACTAAAGAGCTTAAAAAATTGAAAAATAAAAAGTCGCACTCTTTTAAACTGTATAAAAGAACGGGCTTACACAGTGATTACCTAAGGTACTCAGTTTTGCGGCATAGCTACTTTGCATTAAATAAGAAATGTTATAATTCATATTTATGTAAAATTAAGAAGAATTTAATTAACAATCCTAAATCATTTTATGGTTTCGTAAATTCAAAGCGTAAGGCACATGGTTTTCCGTCCGCTATGCATTATCGCAACACTGTATCTAGCGACAGCCAACTCATTGCCAACATGTTTGCTCGGTTCTTTAGGTCCAATTATTCTGTAGACTTCCCTATAAGTGGAGACTATCCGTACGAGCTTTGTCCAATCAACTCTGCTTATATTCCAGTAATATCTTCCGATGAAGTTTTACACTATTTAAAAACCTTAAAAGCGTCATTCAGGCCTGGACCTGATCATATTCATACCTGTTTTCTTAAAAACTGCGCTGAGAACATCTGCTAGCCTTTAACAACTCTACTTAATTTGTCACTTAAACATGGCGTTTTTCCGTCAGCCTGGAAGGAGTCTTTCATAATACCACTTCACAAAAACGGCAGCAGGTCGTCTATAGAAAACTATCGAGGCATAGCGAAACTCTCCGCTATCCCCAAATTATTCGAAGCAATTATTGTTAATCAGCTGACATATTCTATATCTTCTTCAATTTCACAATTCCAACACGGGTTTTCTAAAGGAAAATCGACTATCACTAATTTATTGGAGTTTACAACTCATGTCCCAAACGGTTTTAGAGAAAATGCTCATACCGACGTAATATACACCGATTTCAGTAAAGCTTTTGACAAAGTATGTCACTCGTTACTCATCCGTAAACTCGACCTAATCGACTTTCAGCCCAGTCTTCTTCGATGGATCTCATCTTACCTCTCTGATAGAACACATTAATAATTGTTAATAATTGTTCTTCCAACATCATTAAAGTATCTTCAGGAGTTCCTCAGGGAAGCCACCTTGGTTTGATTCTGTTCCTGATATTCATTAATGCTATTTCTTATATAATAAAACATTCAAAAATTTTAATGTATGCCGATGATGTGAAACTTTTTAAAACATTGTCCTCTATCGAAGAAAGGTCTTTGTTACAAGCGGATCTGAACAACGTGGTTAGTTGGTGTAATACAAACTATATGCCACTAAACCTTCAAAAATGTAAAGTTATGTGTTTCTCTCGGAGGGCTGTTCAACCAGCTGTTTATTCAATATCAAATTATAATCTGGAGCAGGTATCCAATTTTGTCGATCTTGGTATCACAATGGATTCCAAACTCAATTTCAACCATCATATTAATGTTACAGTCAATAAAGCCAAAGGCGTTTTTGCATTTGTAAGGCGATGGTCAAAAGAGTTCAAAGATCCTTATGTTACAAAAGCTCTTTTTACCAGTTTAGTTAGACCTATACTAGAATACGGATCTATTGTTTGGAATCCCCGCTACCAAGTTCATTCAGAAAGGATTGAATCAATTCACAAACAATTCTTGCTTTTTGCATTGCGTACTTTTAACTGGGATTCAGATTACAATCTCCCCCCTTGCACAAGTCCTCTAAAGCTCATAAATTTGCTCAGAAATGCTAGGTATAATATTTATCGTAAAATTAATGACAGGCTTGATTAATAGCCATATATAAAGAGTTCAAAGATCCTTATGTAACAAAAGCTCTTTTTACCACTTTAGTTAGACCTATACTAGAATACGGATCTATTGTTTGTAATCCCCGCTACCAAGTTCATTCAGAGAGGATTGAATCAATTCAAAAACAATTCTTGCTTTTGCGTTGCGTCACTTTAACTGGGATTCAGATTACAATCTCCCCCCTTACACAAGTCGTCTATAGCTCATAAATTTGCCCACACTCGCAAGTCGTAGAGAAATGCTAGGTATAATATTTATCGTAAAATTAATGACAGGCTTGATTAATAGCCCGGCCCTCCTGGCTGAGGTCAATTTTAATGTCCCCTCTCGAGTGTCAAGACACTTTCGACCTCTGTTTTTGAAGCCATGCAAAACTAATTTTGAACTAAATGAATCACTCTGTTGTTTATGTCAAGATTTTAACTCTCATTCCAGCACGTTTGATACATCGGACTCGATTTTTACTGTAAAGAAAGCGATCATTTCCACTCTCAATAATTGAAACACTACCCTTTGCGTATCCAATCAGCTGATGAATTTGATTCTGTAGGTGAATAGTTTTAGATTCGACACTTAACTAACTCATGTTTCCACTACTCGGCACCAAAAAACTAAACAAAAACCAGGTTCCGTACGTCATGCGGACTGCGCCCCCTCGTGTCGGTTGGGCGGGAAATGAATATGAAAATACATACATATATATTTGTGCACAAGTTTACTTTTTTCAAAAGAAAATATTTTATGTAACTACTCAAAATGATATTTATTTCTGGGAATTGCTAGAAAATTTAAAAATTTACTTTTTACTTCGCTGTTGTACTGTTGCCTACTTGCTTCTTCGGGCAGCAGCTCACTTTCAGTTCCGTTCATATTTACGTGCCTACAAGTTGATTTAAATTGAACTACTGAGCTACAAAGTTATTATAAACTACATATGTATGTGGTCAATAAACCCATAATGAAAGTGACCTTGACTACATCCACGTTGGTAGGGACAGAAACTGTGTTCCCAGAAGAGGCGAAGTATCTACGGGTAACTCTGGACAAAACGTTCAGTTAAAACCGACATTACTCGAATGTCACCAACAAGGCTACTAAGCCGGTTTGTGCCTTTCAGAGACTTCATGGTAAGACTTGGGGAATATCACCCAAACTAACGTATTGATCTTTAAAACCCGTGGTTACATATCGAGGGCTTATATTCAATACCCTCTATCTACAATTTTGATGAAAATGAGTTTTTGATGGTAACGTGAGCTCTTATTTATCCTTCAGCCATGACAATAATGCCAAACTTAAAATTTTGCTTTTATGGTATTATATTCTCATTTTGAAAAATCCACTATCTGCAATAACATTTTGTTACAAAAGCAAAATCCTCTATCTACACAATTTTGCTGGAAAATCGTTTTCATTACCATTTTTT
>NW_016169099.1:11628-18021 GCF_001687245.7 Rhagoletis zephyria
TCAAGAGTGGGAAACTGCTATTATTATTCCTATTGCCAAACTAAATACGCTAATGATATTTTAATTTTTTCTAAGACTAAGGACTTGACGCAAGTAAAAATTATTTTTTCTAACATACTAAACGATCTAATCAATTCAATCAGGAGTAATTTTTTCACATATGCAGAAAATACAAATAAATACACACATCCAACCCTCTCCTTGTCTAACACCCCTCCCCTATACTGATACATTGAAAATATTTTAAATGATTTNCCTCTTTTAACAGTGCTAATGATTCTCATATAATTTCGAAATCACGTGAAATACTCTTTTGACACAAAAACACATTTAAAATTATGTGGTTACCTGGGCACATCGGAATAGAAGGGAACGAATTTTCACACCTATGATTTCTGCATTAAAATCTTAGTTTAACATAGTATTTACGCCTAAAGAACTGACATTTTCATTATTCTGCAAAACCCTCTATCAGCAAATTTTTCTATATAAATAGTTATAATTCGAATTGCAATAACCTCTATCTGATCTTTAAACTAAAATTAAATGAATTAAAAGTAAAAACCTAGTTTTAGTATATTGCGTGAATATTTAAGACATGCGTGTGTACTTAAAATTATTAACACTTTTAAAAACAGCTGCCAAAACAGTTTTTTTGCTCTCCTGAAAAATTGAGTTTTTGCAGTTAGAGGGTATTGAATATAAGCCCTCGATATGCGGCACTGGCCTGCTGGCCAAGGCGCCCAATGGCTGCCTAATACTATCAGGCAGCGTTAAAGGCCTTATGCAGCGTTTTTTCTGCATTTAAAGTGCAGCATTTAGCACTTTCGGACATATGTTTTCGAAGAGCGTTCATGCTATCGCATTTAGCAGATCTACATTTGCCAGTTCGAAATCGTATGCATTTGATAAACAGCCCTATTCCAGTCGCTTATTCAAATCCGTATCTATCAAGATCGATTCGCACTGAGAAGATAATATGTCCAAAACCCTACTGAAAAGGAAAAAATAAATTTCAAACAAAAAATTCAACACAAAAATTTTAACCATAACCGAAAACTTTTTTGTGTATATTATCACTTGTCGGTGCTGTCAATTAATATTGCCTAAATTAAATAAGAAACAAAACAAATAGAGCTCATCACAAATTTATCCAGATTTCTATCAGCATCACATCGATGTTGAATTTTCGTGACTTTTTTTTATCCAAATAATGTAAAATAATAAATGAAATCTCGATAGGTGATCACTGAAATGCAGCTAGGAACTGTATACGCGAAAAAGCGTGTTGCCACATTTTCTCATTAATCCATGTTCGAAACGTGGAATTTTTTTAAGATAACAGGGTTGCTTTTAGCATTTAGATTCTTAATACAGAAATGGAGTTACATTTAGGTGACGAATTTTGTATGGATAAATGTGCACTTAGAGTTGCATTTAGAGCTAAAGGCGCTAAATGTGCTTTTACACGTAAGCAAAAAGAGCCTATTAGACTATTTTAAAACGACACCAAAGCTGTTTAACTCTTTTGAGCGTGGTGGGTTCCGGGACATGGAGTTTAATGGCAACGAAAGGTCTGACTGTCTCACAAAGCATGGAGCCCAAATGCCCATGCTTGATTCCGAATATAATGCAGAACAACTTAGTAGCTGCCCACTAGCGAAAGTAAAAGGGAATGAGACCAACAAAGAAATCCATAACTTATTCCAATAGGAACTCCGCAAGACTCCTTGAACTTACTGAGGAGGGTCTTACAACTCATACTAGCTACCTGACAGGATACTGCAAGTTAAGATACCAATTAAACCAAATGGGGCTTTCGGACTGCAGGATTTGTGGGATTTTGTAGGAAACCTTATATTCTATGTGAATGCCCAACACCAGTCTTATACACCTTGGGGAACGATTGTCTTCTCCATCCAAAATTTGAGGAATGGCACCCTCCAAGTTGCGTAACATCTGAAATAGCCTAAGTTGGAGTGATTACCATTAAGGTTTAGCACAATAATAATTGTAGTAAAGATAATAATATTTGTACAAGTCTGTAGAGTAAAATTAATTCTTTGCGTAGTAATTTTGTTTTAATTGTAATAGCTGCGTTTAGGTTTTACTAAGTGTTATGTTATATATAATTTTAATAAACTACTTTAACAAGGAATTAAAAACGCAAACGAATTTTTGGTAGGTGTTTGTAGAAAATTTTGGTTGGAAAAAATGTTTCCCGGTCAACACTGTTGTACTCATGGGCGTAGCCAGGTTGGGGCTGGGACCCAAAACGAAAAGAAAGTAATATATTTAGCATAAATGAATATACCAGCGTAAAAAATCTGCATAGTCAAAATGTTCAATACGCCCTCGTAATTTTCAGAAATACGAAAACTGCGATATTATAGTAACTACTGAAGATTATTCACTCAAAATTGATATTTACAATAAGTTTTAAACCAAAAATAAGAATATTATAAATTTTTTGAAAATGGGCGTAGCCACACCCACTTATGGTTACATGTGTATATCTTGGTAACCGCTCACCAATTTCTTCCAAACTTGGCACAGTTGTTGGCCTTAGTATAACATAGGAAAATTTTTAAAATCGGACAATAACCACGCCCACATCCCATATAACGGTAATTTAGAGAAATACGAAATCTTCGATAAATCAGTAAATATTTAAGCTAATTTATTCAAAATTGATGCTTGCAACAATTCATTACCAAGAAATACGTTTATGATAAAATTTTGGAAAATGGGCGTGGCATCGCCCACTTATGATCACATGTATGTATATCGGTAATCGTTCCACCAATTTGTACCAAACCCGGTATTTTGATTGTGCTTGCCACATAAAAGCAAACGGTTGAAAATTATTGAAATCGGACTAAAATTACGGCCGCTTTTCATATAACCTGAAAAAAATGCATGAAACTTCAATATTTCAAAATTTAAGGACGCTAATTTACTCAAAATTGATACACCCCTTGCCATGTAGCGGTAGCTTTCGGAAAGATGAAAAATATATATATTTAATACTTGTTCGGCTCCGCCCGAACTTAAACTTTCTTACTTGTTATATATTAAGATTAAGATAAGCACCTTGCAGAGCATAGAAAAAATTTCGATGATAAAAAGAAATATTTTTTCTCGGGTTAAAAACTATCATATCTTTTTTAGTTGGAACCAAAAATACGCACCCACAAAATTTCTTCGAAATCGGTTAAGCGGTTTCGGAGATTAGCGTAAACGAACACAGTGGATTTTTATATATTAAGATTATCTAATTTCTACTTAATTTATTGACAGATTTTGCAAGGCGAAATTACTTGATTTCAGCATGGTTTGCTTATAAATTACGAATGAGCCGTAAATTACGATAATGGGAACATGTACTCATGCATTTTCCTCTTTAAAATGCGCATAAGCAGAAGAAAAAATTCACGAAATTTTTGGGAATTAACTCGGATCCGGGGAATTTTCGATGACAACATTGGGAAAGCTGTTGTCTTGTACAAGTAAGCAAACAAAGCAGGCGAGTTATATTATTTAATTTATATATTTAATTTCGCTTTATTTTATTTTCATTTGCTTTATTTTATATCACATATTTTATTTTACTATTAGTTGATTTAAATTTGTAGAGTTGAATTTTATTAAAAAGTCAACAACTTACTGAATGCAACAAAAAAAATATAGAACTTATTAAAAAAAAGAATGAAAACGAAATAAATGAAAACTCGACTGGCGTGGGACTCGGACCTTGCGGCTGGTTTATCCGAATTACTGCCGTCTGTAAGCATAAAATTATTATGCGCATATGTGTGCTAGATTATATGCATAAGCTTTGCCGTCTGTCACAGCTCCTATTAAGTGTCGTTATAACCAAGGTTTTTCTATTCTATGTGGTATACATACATACCCAGTAGCGAAAATGGTCACCGGTGACATCGTCACTAATGAGGATTTAGTGACATCGTCGCACTTCCAGTGAATCCTAAAGTCATGCAGGTGTACTCCTATCAAAGACTTATAACAGACAATGTTTTGCAGCGGTCACTTATAAAAAGTTCATTGCAAGACACTGTCGCTTGAATGTCATTAATGATCACTGCATGACTTGGTAATGCAGATGACATCAACGACGAAATTACCATTTATATGAAAAAGTCATGAACGACTTCCATACAAACGGAGCCCAAAGTCATTTAAGACGTAACTTTTCCGTACAAGACTCTAAAGTGACTAATGCATGACATTCGCTACGGGGTACACATGAAAATACATACACTTCCGGTACAAAGTATTGGCACAGCAAATTTTTCACAATATATGCAACAATTTTTATTCCAAAATTTTTCCGCCAATTTTGTATAAAAATATAGTTCATTCCACAATAAAAAACATAAAAATATAATTCCTAAACTTTGTGCAAAACCCGGGCAAATTCAGCAAATTTTCATACAAATTTTCAACTTTTTAGTCAGATTGTTTGGACTTTTTTGAGTATGCAGTTTTGCAGCCCATTAAATTGTAGTAAAAAAATACAAGTTCGGGATTGGTCAAAAATCGCGTTGATTTTTTAGAATTTGTTTTGTTGAAGGTGCTTTGCATTTTTTCCATATAAAGTATTTTTGAAACAAATTTTTGTATGGAAGCGACTGCGTGAAAAAATATTGCCAAAAATCAACAGTAATTCCTAGCTACTTAAACCTTGCACTTTATTATAAAATTGATTGGGCTACAAATCTGCATACTCAAAAAGGTTCTAAAAAATCTGATTAAAAAGTTGAAAATTTTCATGAAAATTTGCTGAATTTTCGCGAGTTTTGCACAAAGTTTAGGAACTATATTTTTATGTCTTTTGTTGTAGAATGAACCATATTTTTATACGCAGTTAGCGGAAAAATATTATAATGAAAATTGTTGCATATATTGTGAAGAATTCGCTGTGTCAATACTTTGTTCCGGCAGTGTACATACATACATGTTTGTGCATAAATTTACTTTTTTCAAAAGAAAATATTTTATGTAACTACTCAAATGATATTTATTTCTGGGCATTGCTAGAAAATTTAAAAATTTACATTTTACTTCGCTGTTGTACTGTTCCCTACTTGCTTCTTTGGGCAGCAGCTCACTTTCAGTTCCGTTGGGTATATAAGCATAATTCTGCAGTAACAAAAATTGTCTTAGGCTATCTTTCTTTGATTTTGAATTGAAAAGACATTAAGATCATACCAAAACTCTTAGGTTTTTTCTATTTGGTAGGTTGGTAGGCTAGATTGGATTTTGGTAGGCTCCGCGACAATAATAGTTATTTTCGAAAAATATAATATATGTTTCTTCAAACTTTTTAACCGTTGCGTGCGTATAACGGCGACCGCAAACATCTAAATTTACTTGACTCGAAAGTTCAAGCGTATGGATATTATTGTCAATATATGTACATTATAATCAACCGTTCATGTTTTATGTGCCTAGAAGTTGATTTAAATTGAACTGAACTACAAAATTGTTATAAACTACTTATGTATGTGGTCAATAAATCCACTGAAGTCCACCATTGTCCCATTTATCAAAAGAATGAAAGTGAACTTGACTACATCCACGTTGACAGGGATTGAGTTCCCAGAAGAGGCGAATTATCTCCGGGTAACTCTGGACAAAACGCTCAGTTGGAACCGACATCACTAGAATGTACCAACAAGGCTACTAAGCCCAAACTAACGTATTAATCTTTCGATAGGGTAGTAAAACACGTGGTTACATATGCGGCACTGGCCTGCTGGCCAACAGCTATGAAAGTAAACGCGGGTGCCACCTTGAGCGAGCTACACTGACTGATCTACATGGCCATTACTGGAGCTATGCGCACCTGTCCAACGGATTTGCTTGGTGTCATTACAGTGATCCTTCTTTGTCTATTCTGATTGAAAAAGGCCTGCTGGAGCGCCCTGTGGCTGCGAGTAGTTTATTTATGCCGGTTCTGGAGCCGGTGCAGCAGCGCTGCTAGCTTTTGCTGTTGCTCCGGTGCAGAACCGCTATACGGTTTGCTGGTACTCTGCCGCAAGCTTTGCTACTCCGCCGCAAGATGTCGCCGATAATCCAAGTTCAGAACCCAGATAAAAGCCGCAAGATGTCGCTGGTGACAAATCTGAGTCCGGNTTCCGCTGATGGAAATCCAAGAAATCTGATACAAGGTGGTTTATATGTCGAAAATTGGTAAGGTGTATTGGTATACATATATACATACGTATTCTCATACATACATCTATATGCAAACATACATACATACATATGTATATACATATATAGATGCTCCACCCCTAGAAAAGTGTGTTAATAATTTGCACATAGTTAATTGCTAAGTATTTAATATGTATGTGTATATAAACATAT
>NW_016169102.1:0-7939 GCF_001687245.7 Rhagoletis zephyria
TATTCACCTTTTTGTTTCTGAAATTATTTAGAATTAAAAGAAACAAGAGTATGTATTTGATCATATACAGAGTAAGTATGTATATCGATATCGATAGTATTTGTTTGTTAGTATGCACAGATGTATGGACATAAGCGATGCAGTGATAGATGCTTAATTGTAAATTGACTAATTATAATAAAAAAGCGATTGAATGACAACGAAAATATGTATTCATGTAATTAGTGAAAATCATGCGTAGGATTTAAGAAATGATAGCTAATGTGTCAAGGAGATATGATTAATGGAATAAAACGAATCAACGAGGTAGATCGCGAGTAAGAGAAATTGCTCATCTTGATGGCCTGCCTATGATCTAAACATTTTCAAGAAAATATATCTATCGTGAAATCCTTTGCACAGTAACCGGGTAATTTTTTTTTAAGATTTGATTTTTCGTTCCGAGGTAAATATTTTTATTCGGTCACCTAATATTTATATTTTAACATTTTTATAGTTTTTATAGTAACTATACAATTATACCAACAAAAATATACATATATATTTTTTCCCAATATACCGTTGTAATCGTACCAGCACAAGAGACGCGGGACATTCAGGCCGCCTAAAAGTGATCGTCATAACAGAAATCGTGCCTAAAAGCTATGGAACAATATTGGAGGTTTGAAGAGTGAGAATGCCAAGTATTTATATAACAATTTACCTGAATATTTGGACGTGAAAAAGGGATACACTGAGAAAAGTGTTTAGTTACGTCAACTAAATACGTTTCTCATGATTTGGTAATAGTTACGTTAGTTAGTTGTAACTTCGCTTCGAAACTGTTGATAAAATATGACTTCATCATAATACTCCAGCAACTCAAAAACAGTCAAACTAACTAACTTCTCCGGTGAATGTTACCTAAGCCAAGATGGGTTTACCAGCTAATAAGGTGACAGTTTTTTGAGATGCATGCGGTTTCACTTGGACTGACAAGAGAAAGTCCGAGACCGGTACTAAATATGTGTCCGGGAACCCTCGAAGTTTATCAACTCAACATCAATTTCCGAAAAATCAGAGTTTCTAAAAGCTTCGTGTACTTCGGCATGCGCGTGGGTCTCGTGTACTATATAATATGCAAGTATTTACTTTTTGTGGATTTGCATTAAATTATGAATTCATATTCAAAATCAGGGTTGCATTTTTTATATTTAAATAGACCATGTTAGGCATATACAGTATAAACATTTGATCTGTTTTCAATCATCAATCGTCACTTAAATTGTTGATCTGAAATCGGTCCCAATACTAAAACTCTTAAATTCATTCACAGTCGAACCATTTTATTATAAAGATCTCGCGTACCGAGGAACTGTTAACATTTATCAGGAAAGCAGATAGTATCTAAAGTTTTCAGGCTTACTTATAAGGCCTTGTCTAACTGGTGTTATAATCACTTGGAACTGTTTTGCTGTCTGGCGATACAAACAAACAAACATTTGCATAATCAAAAACTTGTATTTTACAGCTTGGCCTGTGGACTCAAAGATCTTCTTCTTGGTGCGTATATGAATGCGTCAATAATGAATGAATGATGAAATGAATGCGCGAATGTAGAATTTCAAAAATGTGTTATACATGTGTGTACATATGTATGTAAGTATTTGTGTATGTACGTATGTTTCGATGTATTCAAATTAAAAGCGCACATTTAATTTAAACACATACATTATTGAATACAGAGAGAGATTAATTTACCTAACTGAACGTTTTTTGACCGTTGTCCGGCGTGCCAGTGATGCCAAACTGTGATCGGCATCACCGTTTAGGTGATGATGATTTATGTTAGCTAATAAATGCGTTTGTGAGTTGGCGCCACCATCGCCATTTGCCTCATAGCTAATGGAGCCCTGACGCGATCCGCCTTTGTCGAGCGCCGCCATATCGAGCAGGCAATTGAAGAATGATTGTTTCTGTTTGGGGGTTTTGTTTCAATTGTTTTTTTTGTTTTCATTTTCAATTTAGAATTTTGGCGAAACGATACAATCAAGTTTCATATTCATAGAGTTTAATTGTTGTTGTTTTGATTTAGTGCAGATTGTGTTCCGAATTTGTTGAGTGTTACCAATAGCAAAAGTTTTTAGTTCAATTTTTACGATTCCAGGGGTGATCAGTAGGAAAAATGGATAATTTGTATGTATGTTTTTGTTTTGTTTTTTTTTTTGTTTTTTTTTTTTTTTTTTGTACAGTGCATTTCCGGTGGCGTATTCCATGCGATTTCGGGCAGCATTGCAGGTTGGTTGTTTGGTTGATTTACAAGTATTTGCACATTTTGTACATATTTTACAATTTTGTTAATTTTTTTTTTGATTGTTTTTGAGATTGTGATGCGTAATTATAAAAAGAGAATTTTGCGTTGTGACGTGTGTAGGTGAACAGTTATTCGTAAAATTGGTGAAGTAGCAATAAGAAAAGTATTTTTTATTTATTATTTGGTTTATTTTACATGATTAGTAGCACCAAAAAAAAAAATAATAATAATAAAAAATAGATGAAAAATTTTTAAGTTGCATTCAACAAATAATAAGTTATTAGCTTAAATGTATGTACGTAAGTAGGTATGTATGCATATGTATATAGAGTAAAAGTGAAAATTGATTATGATATAAGCTCGTATAGCAATATTTAAAGGTTCGTATTCATAAGAAATAGTATATATTTCAAACTTACTATATATTACAGTTAAATAAGATGGTGAAAATCTATTTGAATGCGGTTCACGCTCTACGCATTACCGATCGAGCCGAAATTGTTTTGAGTTCGTTTTTTTTGTTTAGAATTTTCAGCAAGCAATTCTTTTACTAGACTTTGGTTTTAAATAAACTATTTTATTTATAAATGCAGTTTTATTTATATGTTCTAATTACATAGTTTTAGTTAATAGTTTCGGGTTATTGACTAAACTTTAGAGTGAAAAAAAACATGCTAAGAGCACTAGAGAACGATTCACAAATTTGACTGAACTATTTTCACGTGTTCATCAGACAAACAATGTGAGTTTTCGAGAAAAATATAAAAGTTTAAGGAACTTTGGACTAAGTGCATGCCGAAACTTAAATGAAATAAGTGAAATAAAAAAAGGAAACTTTTTTTTTACATGCTACCAAAATCAAATGAGCCGCAGATTTTCCATTATAAAATTTAAAAAAAAAAATTTCTTAAAAAAACAAAAACTTAATCTAACTCTAAATATAGGACATATGTATTTATTTTTTTTACTCAATTCCTTGCGCTGCTACACACTGAGATCCCGAATTGTTTGCCAAATCGTTTTGACCGTACCATACTATATATTTTCATATCAATTTCGCACCTATCTATGTTAACATATAATTTATTGGTCTAATTAGCGAAATGTTGATTTTATTTACTGCTTTAATTATTGTTTGTTAAGTAAGAAAAAAAAAATCGTATACATAGAAAATATGAGTAAAGGTAAAATTTTTAATGGGAATATATATGTATTTCCAAACACTATGTATTAACGACTAGACCATAGCAATTTCTACAGGGCATGGATTTATAAAAAAGTTGTGTAGTAAATAACTTAATCTTTATTTCAATCACTTATTATTAATAAATTGTGCCTCAATGGTGCATTGAAATAAATAGAATAACTAATGATAAGTGCGAGGGGTCTTTATTGTAAAGATGTACATATGTATAAGGGTGCTTTTTTCGTGACTTTTTTTCACTCCCAACTCGAAATTTTGTGGAAAATACCTAAAAAAATTTTAAGCACTTAATATTAATACTCTCTCAGCATTACCTCAATTTCAAAGCCCAATACATAACTGAAAAATATCGATGTTAGAAATTGGGTGTTCCGGAACTTTTTTGTAGGGTTTTTGGGTTTAGTGACCCCTACTACCTCGCTGGTGGGAGTTAGAGTTACGCAGCAATGGACACTTATGTATGTAGAACATTCAATTCTAAAGAAACCCTATCACTGACCATAAAATGCCTCTGAGCTGTAGAACTTTGTAGGAAAAAACTTTAGTTTACATGTATTTGAAATGAAAAATCTTTGCATGCATTGGTCGAGCAGTTAGTGTTAATATAAAGAGCTCCAAATTTCCGCTAATTTTTTAAGTATTTTCCCCAAAATTTCGAGGTGGGAGTGAAAAAAAAATAGTTGGGAAAAAAGCAGCCTAATATGTATGTACGTATATTTTTGTTCTATGTATTTTCGTTTTACGTGTGTCACTAAATTCAAACCGTGTGTTACTTTACTTTCAACGTTACTGTGGCCTTACTACTGCTAGAAGAAGCATAATAAAGTTTAATAGGACTTTTTAGTTTATGATTTTCATTTCAGTAATTAAAACTCTTCGATTTCCTGCTACATATGTGTGTATTTCTTCAGTACGGATGTTGAGGCTGAGGCTACCCAAGACAATGGGCCTTATGAATAAAAACTAAGCATTTGCTTTTTTTGAAAATTTTAGACCTTCTACTCGACTTATCCAAATAAATTTATAAAGGGTCTGAAATTTTAAGAAAAACCGATTGCTTAGTTTTTATTCATAAGGGCCAATAGCGAGGAAGGTGATCCTGTAAGCTATCTCAAAATATTAGAAAATCATGGATGTGGCTAGTGGAAGATAAACAACCTCACGGTAGCAGCACTATCAGATTCTTCCAACAATGTTAATCTCCGGGCGCTCCTGGAAATTAACTACTGCAGAGCGAAGAAAGAAAGAGCTACAGTTATTTCCACCTTAGACTAGCCATTGGTCTGGTGGTAGTTGCAAAGGATACAACTACAAGCATGACAATGTAAAACTGGAGTAAAATTTTTATAATAAAAGTCGTTAGAAGAAATTATTTTTGGACTTTTATTTTATTTGAAATAAAATAATCGGCCAACCCGAACTTTTATTTTTTTAGTCCTCTAATAACAGTTAAACTCGACCAAATATTTTTTAAGGCTATTTCAGTCCTCTTTTATTTGATAACAAATGTGTTCTATTTGTATAACCGTTATTAACTGTTATTACTGGAATATAAAAAAAGTCCGGATTTTTCAGTTATTATTGGACTTTTTCTCAAAAAGTTCGAAAAATAAAAAGAATTCAGGATTCTTGTCCAGGAGGTCCTCGGATCAAAGGAACATAGATAACTTTCTTGTACGACAATATTTTTCCGCGAACATCGAAAAAAACTATTATTTTCGGTCCCTGCTTCATAGAGACTCTCTATTAAAGAGACCTTATTCTCTTTCGGTTTACGGCCTTATTTCTCTCAATGAGGCTGCTGCTCGCTAGGGAGTGTTTTTATTTATATATTTATTGCCCAAAACTAAGTGTGATTACAAATATTGTCAGTGATCAGGAGTGTTAATTCTTCTGAGGTCCACGTTTGGCTATTTATGCTGATCGTATCCTTAAAATAGTGTCATAACGGCAATTAAATGGCAGATATGTCCGCCAGGAAACCGCTGCGTAGAGATTTATTAGAACTGAACCATTTATCGGTCTTTCGCCGAACTTAACCCTCTAGTAGGCCAATTTTTGTATGAGTTGAAAAATTCAGGAATGAATGATTTTAGCACGAGAAATCCAAAACTGATGTCCATTTCGATCTGTGACAGTAACTTTTTCCTACAGGGGAGAAAAACCAAGACCGTCTGGAGACGGGCTCGCCGATATACTTACACATATTTTCAGCTTTCGCTTACACAATGTTGACCTACCGGACCGGCAATGCCGTCTGCAGACGGTCAAAAATGCAAAACTGGGGTGTTATATGTCGGCAAGCCGGTCTGTAGACGGTCTGTGTTCGAAAGCAATTTTCTTCATTTCGAATGGTGACATAATAAATAAAACTTTCAAAAGAAAAATTTAATTACGAAATTACTAAATATCAAGAAATAATTAATTTTAACCGTGTTTTCAAAATCTGTAATTCAACTGCAGATTAAAATAAAATGGATTGACATAACGGATTAAAATTTACTTCGCCGTAAAGGTACGATTTTTATCTAAAGATCGTGCCTTACGAATATAGAAAAAAATTATTATAGGTGCACTAAATAGGTTGTTTGGTTAACGACCATCTGGAGGCGGTTCAGCCTTCTAGAGGGTTAATCAGGTGAAGTTATTACTTTTGTTTGAAGAAGAATTTAATTTTAATTTAATGAATTAGGGGAATGCAGAAAGTTACAAGCCAATCAAAGCCCTCATTACGGAAAAATCAAACCGAGGTCTTAAGAAAGCCATTACGACCACTCTAAGTTATTTTCCAAATTTTTAATAAAAAAACGTTTCTACAAAGACCGTGTGTCTGTGTGTCTGGGTAATAAAAAAACTAAAATGTATAATTAAAATTAATACATACTTATTTAAATATTTCTAAGTCTCTATATAAATTATTTAAAAAAAGTTAATATTTGTACAAATATGTGCATTTACAGGTGCGGCGCTAGCTCAAATTCCAACGCAAAATTTATCGACATTTGCCAATTCAAAAAAATTTTATACACATAATTTGGATTGCGAACAAAAACTTGCCGTCTTCAAAAATTAATTTCTTAGCCAATAGATACATGTATGTATGTATATGTGTGGTTATCTGTTTTAAAAAAATGTTGTACATTTTGCGTTGAAATGAATCAAAGGACTCAATTAAATAAGGAAATAGCTAGTTAGAAAATTATTTCAATGAAGCAAACTGGAAAAAATGTTCAAGTATGTACAAGACTTATGGAAAAATATTATTATTTCATTACATACAGATGTGTATAGTATTTATGTATGTATCTATATAAGTATATGGAGGCTCGAGCAAAATCACCACACTCATACAATCATTATGTTGGTAGAGGAGTTCTTTGTTGTTTAATAGGAAAATAGGCCACACTTCAATGTGTTGTTGTTCGCATTCGTATTTGAGAAAAAAAAATTCAACTGAAATTCATTAAGAAGCATTTTAAAGTAAGAAGCAGAGCAGAATCTAGCCATATGTATGCATGTAGGAATATATTAAAATTAACTGTGTACACATTAGAGGCTTGAGGTGAAAAAGGGGGAAGTTGCGTTATTAACTTATTTTTTAAGACATCGATTGAGCTTTGGTTGCTGGCCAATTTATGTATGCATGATGTAGGTACATATTGTATGTATGTAAGTAAGTAAATTTAGGTAGGTATGTATATGAAGTATATCAGCAAAACGGGTAAGTTTATGCTAAACGCAATACATATGTATTTATGCCTTTATTTATACATATATGCATGTATGCAGCAATATTTAAGGTAAATATTTAGAAGAAAAAAGTATATTTTCAAAAAGATTTTCGAGTATGTAAGTAGGTATGTAGTTAAGTGGGGAGTAAGTCATAATAGGAATACATATATACACGTTAGTTAGTCTAGCAAAATGCATAGCTCTAGGTATTTTTTTTTTTTNATCGTCGGCTGTCGGACTAGGCATACGTTCATCGTCTGTTGTGTGGCGCTTTCTCCGCTGAGGCCATATATACGAATTTTGCCAGCATGTTTTACGTGTAGAGGCATACATATATGCACAGTGCAGTCGAGAAGTTTTGGAATTTTGAGCGATAGTGTTTTTCAATTTTCATTTCGATATTTCGATTGTTTCATTCGTTTTGACGCGATAAACATATGTAAAAATGTTTGTGATAAAAGAACACACAAAATAGTTTGCAATTAATTCAACGCTCAACTTGTACTGGGTAATCAACGAAAATAGGTATGTATTTATGAAATTCTACAATTCGCTAGTAAAAATGTGAGACTTTAAAATTTTTATAATAATTTTTTTTTTGTAATTTCATTCATTCATCATCTCAGTTTGGATAATTGGAGTGCCTTCAAAATCATTAAAACACCTTTTTCAAATCCCCATTTTTACTCGAATTAAAACTTTGTGCATTC
>NW_016169102.1:8039-18017 GCF_001687245.7 Rhagoletis zephyria
CCAAAATCGTGATTTTGCACATTCGTCATCCGTTTTCTGAGGCGACGAACTGCTAAGTTGCGTTGTGGGAAGGTACATATATTCTCAGATCTTGAACCGTCATCAAGGTGGGTTTTTATACTGAGGACCGGCAAAAGTGCTCAGATATCCTCCAAAAATTTCAAGAAAATCCATCTCTATTGGCTTTGCGCTTCAAGATGATCCAAAAATTAGGATACCTATGAAAAGATCGACATGTACGTATACATGTAGGACGGGAGCTTCTTTCCCCAAAACAGCGTTCGCCTCTCGGAAGGCAATGGAAAACAACGGAGTGTACTATTTTTTTCACAAAAAAACTTCTCATAAAATCTATTTGCCGTTCGGAAGTGGCGATAAATCGTAGCTCATTACATTTGTGTAACAAGATCAGGACACACGCTACAAATTGAAGGAGAAGCTCAGCCAAATACTTAGCAAAAGTGTAAGCGCCCAAATATTATTATTATTATAAGGTATTCATGATCTTACACAGGCTTTTTGTATACAGTAGCAAAGCAAGTCTTCTACGAGCATTGGGCTCGCTCTAATAGCGGAGACCGTGTCAGCTGATACGACCTCTCCTATTTGATTTACCAGGGACGTGAACCGGTTTTGAACCGAACCGGGTTTGAACCGGAAAACCGCTTTTTTCTATTAATTAACTGAACCCTTAACCGAACCGAAATTTTCCACAAATGTTTGATCCGAACCGAAAACCGAACCACTTTCTTAAAGGTTTAAAGGTTCATTTCAACCATTGTTAAACCTACCATGTTTTTTACCATGTGACAATATCAAATGTAAAGGCAACCCATCTCATTTGACAGACACTTGATCATTAACCTTGCGCGTTATTTTTTTTGTTTTTCGAACCGTTGAACCGAACCGAAACCCCGGTTCAAAGAGCAAAAAAAGCACTTTGACGAACCAATCCAAAAGTGCAATAACGGTTCGAACCGCTTAACCGAACCGACCAAATTTTTCATCCGGTTCACGTCCCTGTGATTTACGTGTTAACGAAAATTCACCATCGCACAAGGGTGACGTTGTCGTTGCTTCACTCTTTCTTCCAACGTCAAATTAGTAAGACGGAAACCGTCATCTCAACTAGGAAGTCTTAGATACACTACGCAGCTCTTTAGTCAATTTGATGATTTCGCCTGGCGCCTTCTGATTGCCTGAAACCTCGGTTCAAAAAAAAAACCGTTTTAATGAACCAATCCAAAGATGAAAAAGCTATGCGCGCTGCTAAATCGAACCGATCAAATTTTTTATATCGCTCACGTCCCTGCTGGACAGAACCACTTCTACCTTGTTATACTGGCATCAATTAGCTATTTCATTTACTTTTCCTCGAAAGATGAGTATTAAAATTAAGGCTTCGAGATCGCTGTAGCATGTGAAATTCAGTTTGCACTAAGGAAGTAATCAATTATTGGAGACGGAGAAGGGATCCCTTTAGGGTCGATAAGCTTCAACTCTCAATTCCGGTGAGAGTATTGACATGACTGTTGTCGTTGGTGGACGAAAAAGTGGACGCATTTCCATTTCTATTCCTAAACTGCCAAGCTTTTGAAATGCTGCGATCTAAAAAACTATAATCGCACTTTTTACATAGCCCTGAACCAATTCTTGCCGCTGTGAAACTTCGAACCCTAACCTGGCCTTACTACGTGGCCTTAGGATCTTAAGCGTATGTAGTGAGAGCCATTTAAAAGCCACAAAATCATACTATAAAATAAGGCGAACGAAGGTACATATTTATGTAGTTAACTTTAGGGTTGTTGATAGTAGTTGGACTTTAAAGAATTTAAGATTCAAATAGTAGTATGTCGCGCTTATACCGATGCGAGCCCATATTGCAGATTCTGCTTTATTAATAGGAAAACTATGACTTTATAAATATTTCGATGTTATTAACCATTGAAAAAATATTTAAGAAAAAGCTGGCGCCTACGAGCCGAACACCATATCTTCATAATTTATGTATTTTAAATTGAAATTCCAAAAGCACACACTTTCAGCTTAAGTGATATGTATATTATTTTTTACATATTTCAATTACCTAAAAATATAAATGTTGTTTTTCCTACACAATAAATAAAAAAGTAATTTTAAATTAAAATCATATAAAATATGCATGTAAAAACCGAATGGCTTAAGATTGACCTCCAATTGCTTATATGTTGTATCTACCATTTTCGTGATGCTAAATATTTTACAGTTTTATGCACTATGAATTCATATTTACACTTATGTATGTATATAGAGCTAAAAAAGGCCTCAAATTCTTAACTCATACAATGTTTTTAATTGTTCATATTGCGCTTGAAATTCACATATTTTAATATGAATGTGTATGCATATGCATACCTTTTTTTTATATATTCCAATAAATAAGCCAATTTATTCTTATCACTTATGTATAATTGTAGGTATATGTATATATCAATTGCAATGCAAAAACTTACCGGCATGCCAGAATCGATTTGTCCAAATCGCGTCGTACGCCACGACTCCAATATCAAGAGACCGGCGTACACTTTACCAACCGACAATTTGCCCTTATTCAGTTGGTCTATGGGTGGTACAAGCAAATCCAACATTTTCTTCGCTTGCAAAGGCCATATATTCGTTATGGTTTCCCTAAGTTCCGAATCCGCTTGATCCATTTCCTCCGCTAAAAGTACCAAGGGGGAGGAAGGAATAGGAATCAATTGTTTATGTGTGGTTTTCAATGGCCAGTGTTTTGTTTTTTTGTTTGTTTGTGCTAATTCTATTTATTTGGCATTTGTGGCATTCGACTTACCAGATCGCATCTTTATACTCAGATTTTCGCGTATCAACGCAAACAGCGTCGTTGTAAATTGTACTCTCATTTCATCATCCAAAGGCATATTCATACGTATCAGCTTCTTGTAGGCGAGGCGATTGGGACATTTGTTACCGAACCCCAACGGAGGATCCATATTTTTCAACATATCATACATTTCCGTATAATGTATTCTACCACTAGGATTTTTTCGTTTGTTCACAGGGGTTTTTTGGAATTTTCATGTGATTTTCCAATTTGAAAAACGATTTGTATTGTTTCAGGATTTTTGTTGGTTTTTTTTCGATTTTTGTAAAAAGCACATATGTAAATAAGTAAGAAAATTAGTTAATTTCTTGGAAGTTTTCAATTATGTTGTGGTACATACACACAACGACACACAAAAATACACGAATAGGACAAAATTTACCAAAAAAGCAATAAAATACGATTAGCTAGTGAGCAGAACAAAATTTGCAGAAGAAAATTAGCCAAAATTATAAGAATAAATATGTATGTAAACTACAAAGCGTGGAACGAAAATGGAAATTTACTATATACACATAAAAAATATTGAAGCAAAAGGCGATACGATTTTTCGTTGAAGATAGTTTCTGTTTTGTTTTTGCGTTACAGCTATGGGAAAAGCTTGAAAGACGTTTAAATACAACAAGTAAATAGAAGAAACTATAGCTACTTCCTCCAAGAAATCGCAAAAGGAATGGCAAAAAGTGAAAATTGATCGTCTTCACAAATTGGTATTTATGGATTAACAACCTTTAGATCGGTGGTGGGCATCAGCTTGCCCACGGGCAAAGCTCTTTCAAGCTTTGCATATATTTGGTATAGAAAGTTTGCATGAGCTTTGTCCGCGGGCAGGCCGGTGCTCACCACCGTTTTAGATACTAGCAGTAGTTTGGCTGTTGAAAGCGTTCTCTAGGATTTTTTTTTTATTTTTTCTAAAGCTTCGTCGATGAGCTGTAAATATATATTTAAGCCTTGAACAGCAGCTGCGAAAATTAAAAAACAAACTCTTTATTTTTTAATTAATATAAAAGTAAAATTGTTGAGCTTTTATGGTCTACAGTTTCAGCTGTAAATGAAAGCTTAGCGTTCGCAAGCTTTCGCTGTTCCAACGGGAGACTGTAACTTAAAAAAGAAATCCTTAAATGCGTAATAGCAGTTGTATGCGAAGCGTATATAATTGCAAATATATAGCAATGTATATATGTAAGTACTTCTAGCAACTAGAAATTTTAGACAATTATTTAATAAAAATGATATATGTAGCATATAGTAAAGTGAATGAGTATGTTAAAAAATTCGACTCCTTGAAATTTTCTTAAATCTTCTTCTTGAACCTCGAAGTGTTACTTTGATATGGTTTTCATATTTTCTGTTTTTTTTTTTACTCTCTTCCAATATGAAGCAAATACGAACAAATAATAATCATTTAATATAATAAAGAGCTTTCACATAAGCTCATAAATATTTACAGAAATTAAAAGAAAATGTTTTAACTATAATAAACACATATGTATGTATGTATATATGGTTATGAAAACAAATACAAAATATTTCTGTGTATATACACGGTGATAGACATTGTTGTACACAACACACTTTTAATTTAAAATTTAGCTGCACCAAAAAACAATCCAGATAATGCTAATTCCGGCTAAAGCAGGAAAACGGACCCTTCTGGTGACTTCCAGACACATGCGTCCTGAGACAGTAGATGCGATTGAGCGAACATAATTTGAAACTGGTCTCGTAGAAACACCCTTCAATGTCAACAACCCTCAAAGCTATGCCTCACACTTTCAGTCACCACCCCGGAAATTGTTCTCAATAACGCTTAATTAAGAAGATGTAGTGTATCTATACCCAGCTAGCCATGGCCTCGTCAACGCAAAAGTAAGATTAAGTACTTAGCTAAAGCATAAACGTCTGCTATCCGCTCTCGCCCAGAAAGATTGTGAAGTTGAAAATATAGTACATGATACTATGCAGCGTGCGTTGCGGTAACGCGGCATCCATCTGAACCAAAGTTTTCCGTATGTAATTGTCCATTTGCTCTCGGTCAGATCTTATGGGCAACTTATCTGCGGCGCAGTTTCAATGTCAATATGACCCAAGTGCCTACATGAGTCTGACTAGGAAATAACCAGACGCTACCGAACTAGGAGTCAAACATTCCCATATTAGCTAGAGGGAACCGTGTACGAGCTCTATACTAAGTCGCGGACTTGGAAAACTGTTATCTCAACAGTATCATCGCGAAGGAAACTATTTGGTTTTAGCAAGTCCTAAAAAACCACTTGGGTCTCGAAGAATGTGCTGCTATCGGGGAGATGAAGGATGATGCCCAAAGGGCCACGACGCGATCAGGCGCAATGCGAGCAATGAAATATGGGAAAAAAGTTATATGTTTCAGTTGCCGACCGAGAAGAAATTCGCCAAAAAATTTAGCCAAAATTAATTTTCGAAAATATTGAAAACGGCTGATGGCAGGTCCACAAATTATAAACAAAAAACTTTTTCGCACTACTGAAAGGTACCAGCGGAGAAAAATGTAGACGTGACGAACATTCCAGGCAGAGTCTTGAAGTGTTGCAAAGCCCTTCAACGGGTCGCAGATTGCAAAGCTTTCCCATAGGAAAACCGGTTCTTACCGTGCAACCCGTAGACCGTGCAAGGGTTTCGCAAGACTGTGAATCCCTCTACTGATTCTTCAATTTATGATATTTAATTCAATGCTACCTTGCTCCAAAATTTACGGAATTCGAATAGCACTGGATACATTTTGGTAAGAACGAAGTTCTGCCGAAGGAAAAAAGAAATTTTTTTTTCGAAAATACAGCAAAATTAAAAATTAAAAAAATTTTGGAATTTTTATTTAAGTTATTGCTTTCACGTTTTTTTTGTTTCGAATATTTTTCAAATAGTTTTTTTTTTACATAGCCCCAAATATCACCTTTAAAATGAAACTCGCAAGATTTTTTACCTATAATAGATATCTACTAAAAAATAATTTGCAATTTTGGAGAAATTCAGTAAATTGTGTAATTTTGAAATTTCGAAAAAATATTGTTTCCTTGCCAGAAAAATTTATCCAAATCAAAAATGGTCTATCCGAACCACTGGTCGGTTTGACCCACACTGAGCCAAATACATATGGTCAATATGTATATTGGAATCAAGTGATTTCGGTTTCCTAAACAAGTTTATACTATGCACAATATTATCTTACTTCAGTGTGTTGAATACAACTTGAAATACGTATGCAATTAGGTACATTTATGCGTGAGTTTACAAACCATTTACAACATAACCAATCTGTAACCCAAAAATCATACTGGAATGTGAACATTTTGAAAAAATTGTTGAAATGAAACACAAATATGGTTAAAAAATTATCAAAAATAGTTGTTTTTTTTTTGTTTACAAAAAGTAAATGAAGTGATTAACAACGTTAACACAAACACATAGAGATTAACAAAAAACTAAACATGTATGTAAATAGATGCACAAACGAACAAATGTGATTTTGCTTAAATTGTTTCGATTTTTTGAACAGAAATTAATGAAATAAGTAAATCTATATTTTTTTTTTTATATTAAATTGATAATTACGTCGCATTTGGATCATATTCAGCCCATATCCGAACGAACTCGTCCAAATGATGGGCACCCAATATACTGGAGTCTCTGGTGAGATAATCGAAATTATCCATAATAACGGCAACGAATAAATTCAACATGAGAAATGAGCAAAAGAATATGAACGATACAAAATAAGCGTATGCCAGCGTTGAGCCGCATGTTTCGTTGCCCTTGTCGGCTTCCTCGTCGCATGGCCTCCCCTTAAGGCACGCCAGCATAATGTTCGGCCACGCCTCGCCAGTTGCACATCTATAAAGATTTTACGCAGAGCGTTAGTACAATATGGATCAAATAAGTTGTGTGCTACAGAGATAGCGTAAGTACTGTGTATGACAGTATTTATATATATACATATATAGTTATTTTTCTATTATACTAAGAATACATTAACTATACATATGTAGATAGTAAATATACAAGTAAAAGCAAATTTGTGTGTGTGTGTGTTTTTTTTTTCATAAAGTACATAACAATTTCGTTTTACTCGTTTGTGTTTTTGTGTGTATGTATCTATTTAGTAAAGTTTAAAAACGCGGCTAATCATATTAAATGCAAGTCTATATTTGCAACTCGTGTTGGATAGTACACAGCTGGGATGGGGAATTCAACTAAATGCGTATTTTTTGTACCGTTTGAACTACACTAAAATTGTAGTATACTCAATAAAAAAATTAGTTGCCATCAAAGAACAAAAAAAACTTTATAAAATCAGGTAATTGCTTTTTATTTTACTTTTTTTTTAAGGTTACATATTTATGTATACAAACAAATATTACATAGGTGAGTACATTAGACCGGTGCGCTTTGCAAACAAAAGCAAAAGATCCCGTTCTTGATACGTCTTTAAAACAGCCAAAATGTAGTTTTTATTTATGGCCCGATTTTATAATTGTCTAGAACTATTTAGGATCATTAAAAATTGATAACTTACTGAAGCCACATTAAAATCGGGTTACAAATAAAAAGTAATGAGTACTTCTCGATTTTGGCTATTTTCGGGACTCGTCAGAAGGAAAACTTTATGGCGCTCTTTGCAATACACTCTGTCGCATTTACATACATAATTTAGTGTGCATGTACAGTAAAACTTCGATAATTTATTTTATTTATATATTTTTTTTTTATTTTTTTTTTACTCTTAAGTATTTATTATATACATACATACGATATGTATTTTTAAATGCAAATTATTGTATACTTCAGAAAATTTTAATAAATATATTTCATTAAGTCACTTTAACTTTTTTATTTTAATATCTAATTGCAAATAGCTAATCGTTAATCCGAACTACTTATCGAAGCTTCACTGCATATTTTATGCAATTTTCAAATAATTTCCAAAGATTTTTTCATCCTACAACTGCTAAGAGTCAACTGTTTGATGAATTAGTTAGTAAGAAAAAACTTAGTTTTTTAAGATGATTTTTTTTTATATTTCTACTTTTGAAAAGAACTTTAGTAAAGTGTGCTGGCAACATTACATTGAAATAAACTGATATGTGTGTATGTTAGGAATGTTAATCCCGGGACCACTTGGCAAATAATCACGAGAAACTCCAGCCAGTATCGGCTATATGTCTTTTTTTTATTGAATAATTCATATTTTTTATGAATGTCTAGCCCAGTATACATATAACAGCGTGCGATAGTAAATTTTACATACAAAAATCTATATATTCGCGAAACCATGGGCCAAAAATAGTAAAATTGTGTTTTTAATTTTTCACTCTGACGTCAGTAATCCAAAAATTATTTAAACATTTCAGTGAAATGTGCTTAGAGAAGAAGAATGGATATCAAATTAAAGAAGAATTTAAGCAGATTCAATGTTTTGGTGCATAAGGAAAATGTCCTTTTAAAATTTAATCCTTGAAATTTCGCAGAATTAGTTTTTGAAAAAATTATATGTCAAGGACTTAAATAACCTTGATAGCATCCTCGAATTTCGTCCTTATAACTTTAAAAAATTACCCATTCGTCCTTGTTAATCTAAAAAAATTAAATTTTTGTATATTCTAAAGAAATTTTCGCTTTCATTTGGTACCCATACTTTTATTCTACATTGCATCGATTTTTTTATATAATTTTTGGATATAGTCATATCTTCGAAATTACAAAGTCCTTTAAAATAAATTTTGACGTCAGGGATAAAAAATAAAAATGCCACTTTAAATAAAAAAGTAGGTTTGAAACCCATTTGTTTTTTATTTATTTTATGGTAGGAGAGATAGAAGCAACTTTTTTGATTTAAATTGTTGAAAAGTAATGAATATCTGAATCCCGGGGCTAATCCCGGGATTGTGGTAACGACACCCCGAAAATCTCGGTAATCGTAATCTCGATAAGTCAAAAATTGTGATGATTCCTAACAATAGTTCTTTTCGATAGCGTGATATTTTTTGAGCGAAAAACTTTGTACTTTTTATGTCAATCGTGTCTGACATAACCTCCGGTTGAAAAGTAGCAATGGAGAAATGATGGAAGTTGTCCGTTCCATCATTTTCTACTGGATTACCAGAGTGAAACGAATGGGTAGGTCGTACATAGCTGGATACAAGGTCTACCGTAACTTTTACCGATTGCTCAAATTTGAACCACAAGGTTGGCAGTGGCCTCAAACTATACACAGTCCTTGCAACGGAATCTCTTCGAAGGTGGCAAAAGATGTAGGAAGACTCTGAACGAGTGAGCCGCGAAATCTATCGTGGACGTGGTATGAGTTCACGGGCAGAGTGAAATATCGGCAAATTGCGCAGCAGATGAGCTCGCTAAAAAAGCGGCTTACTTACGCTCAGTTAACTCTGTTCCACGATTGAGAGAATACAAAGGTTCCGCCGATCTCGGACCGCTATTCCTGTCTTAACCAATTTGACAGAATCGTTGTTTGCTTGACGTCACACTTGTGCAACTTGTTTACGTTTTCCTTGCAACATTTTTTCTTCTTCTTCCATTCTTGTTCACGTTTTGGCATTTCTCTCTCGCAATTGCACCAGTGTGATGTCACACAAAAGTTATTCTCAAAAATCCTCTCTGATCGGCGCAATCTTGTATTCTATCATTATTGACTCTGTTCGTGATGCAGGAAACTTTTTACCGTCTTGCAAAATTATCAAAACTGACAACCTAAAAGTTATGAGCGGAACCCACGTGTCGGAATACTTAGCTAATTTAGTTGTTTAACTATCAGCAGAAAAAGGTACCCAAAATTTTACTGAGAAATACCTGATTTTATAAAGTTTAAGATTTTTTTTTTCACATTTGGTTGTGATATAAATAAATTAAAAACCTTGAATGCTTCTTCACACGTAAAACGACTGTTTCATTAACTTTTATACAAATACATATCTACACAAGTATGTATGTATGTTAAGTAAAATGTCTGGCAATATCTAACAATTTTAGCATAGATTTGATTTTAGCTGTGTGAACGGTGTGATATTACTTTAGGCATATTATTTAGTATTTAATGAGCATATTTA
>NW_016169103.1:0-18016 GCF_001687245.7 Rhagoletis zephyria
ATATTACTTTACACGAAATATGAACCTCTGTAAAGCAAATTTTTTTAGGCAAACTTTGGGTCGTTGAACACGAAAAAATACCCATGGTTTCAAAGAAGTGTTTTCGAGATTTGTTCGAAAAACGTATTTTTAGTACATTTTCAGTTATTCCTCAATATCTCATGAAACGACCAACAGTTCGAAAGGTATTGATGGGCTCTTTGCAAAAAATATATATTTTTTGTGCAGATTGTGTTCCGTAACATCTAACATTTCTCATCAGATTTTCATTTACCAAGAAAATGAAATTTCAAATATTTCGATTTTGGTCGCTTGCGACACTAATAATTTTCATTGAAATTCGGCAAAGTAATATATTTTTGTAGGTCCTTATGTTGATTGGATAATTTTTTCATGAGACATTGACGAATAGGTCGAAATGTACCAAAAACACTTTTTTTCGAAAAAATTACGAAAACGCTTGTTTGAAAAGAAAATCGGCTTGGAAAATATATTTTTTTTAAATTACCTCAAAATTTGTAGAACAGTGTTATCGATATATTTGATGCTGGTCTTCAATTTCTCGTCACCCATTGTCCATAACCGTACAATATTTAGAACGCATTGACTAGTTGAACCTTCAAAACCCACTTACACTGCTTTTATTTCGATTAGGAAAGTTAATTTTAAAATATCGAAGAAAATGCGGCACAAAGGCAGGACACTTGGAAAAAATCAGAACATTTTGGGTGTTTTCTGTTTTGAAAAACTACGCAGGACAGACCTTTAAATAACAGTACGGTCCTGCAAAAAACAGAACGGATGGTCACCGTAGCTATATCGCATTGTAATCGGACTCCGTGTGCAGGCCAGACATTTTTTGTTGGCTTCCAAGTAAACTCGTATTTTTGTTGATCTCACCAACAGCACATGCATTCTGCCGTTTTAGCTAATTCTTTAATTGATTTTATTTTCAATTAAACTCCTTTTTTTCAATTTGAATTTCATTGCATCATTGCAGGTTGAGCTATAAAAGCGTTCGACGCCGACGTTGCATCTTTAGTTATATATTCAACGTCTTTGAGTCGAAATGCGTGTCTTCTTTGTGTTAAGTTTTTGTGTGGTCGCTATCGCTGCCGATGGTGGTGCCAACAGCCAAGCAAATGCGCAAGCGACCAGTTCTAGTGCAGTTAATGTAAATCTGTATCAATATCCCGGTGGTCAATTTGGAGGTGGTGGTTATGGTCAACCTGTTGGTGGCGGATATGGGCCGTACCAGCAGCAGCAATTTGGCGGTGGCTATCCTGGTGGTTATGGTGGCGGTCCCGGTGGTTTTGGTGGCGGTCCTGGTGGTTTCGGTGGTGGCTTTGGTGGACGTCATCATCATCATGGCTACCGCGGCTGACATCGATTGCCAACAAAAGAAGGCTGTACAACGAAATATGTATTTATTGTGATTACTAAATAAAAACAACAATGAAGAAAAATACCGTGTGTGCTCATATTGAAATGGATGTGTTATGGAAGAAATATTGATTGAAACTGAAATTTGCTCGCACATTCTTTGAACCGATTTGCTGCGAGGGCTTAGTCGATTCGCCAATCAGACCCTATCTACGCAACGGCTGACGTGAAAAACTCAGATTTTGTTGAAAGTTAATTAAGCGCAAAAAGTTTTCCTAGACCGGTTAAGGAAATTTGGCTATTTATAGGCATTAGGGGCGCCAAGAGAACAACATTAGTACGGGAGTGACTTTTAATGCATTATTGGGTTTGCTTCCTCTGCTTCTAAGAGTGAGAAAGAAGACGATGTTTAGCAGAAGTATGCCGCACTCCCCGAATCACTTACAATCACTCAGTACTCAATTCACTCAGTAACTCAATTCCTGAAAGCTCTTTATTGTCTTTCGAAAGACTTATTGAAAGATCTGCCAGCGAGCGTTAGCGTTAAGCGTTATTCTGTTTGTCTTTTAGCAATAAGTGTTTTAAATATTAATGAAATAAAATAATATATATATTTTTCTTTTTAAAACAATAGAAACTAAAAATAAAAAAAAATAATAGCAAGAATAGATAAAAAATTTCAAAAAGTAAAAGAAATAAAAACAAAAAATCAAAGAAAAAAAGAAAAGTAAATAAAAAAGACATACTTTTTAAAACAAAAAAAGCAGAATATTTCAAGCAAATGCAATTAAAAAAGAAAATAACTACATAAAAAAGAAAATATATAAATCCCAAAAATTTTATACATTAAATAAAAAAAAAAAAAATATTTTTTTTTATTAATACAAAATCTAAAATATAAAAGGAAAATTAAATAAAAAAATTAAACTATAGAAATAAATGAAATAAGTTCCTTAAAATTCAATGAGATTTAAAAAAGTAAAAATTAAAAATGTTAATTGAAATAAAAGAAAAAAACTAAAATATTTATCTTTTTAAAACAATAAAATCTTATATACATAAAAGAAAATTATATTAAGAACATAAACAAAATGTAAAAAAATACTTTTACAAAAATTAATATTTTTTCTGTTTAAAACAATAGTCTAAAAATAAAATAAAAATAAGTTTCTAAAGGTCAAGTAAAATTAAAGAAATATACATGTAAGAGTACTTTTCTTTTTAGGACAATAAAAAGAAAATTAAATTAAGAAAAATTTAGTAGGTAAAAGAATAAAAATCGCTTCTCCCGTTGAAGCGGCGTAGGCAAAATGATATACAAGGGCTTTCTGGAAAAAGAGCTTTTCACCACGAGTGGTGAGTGAGAGGGCTTTTTTTCTAGGACTAGAAAGTGATAGAATAACAGAAGTTTTACGAACTATTTTCTTATCTGTCTTTAATTTGTCTTACGAAAATATTTTTATTATCTTAGCCAGAATTATCCTGTTAGTGTCATAGCCCAATTGTGTCACCTCACTGAGCTGACTCATTAAATGAGCTTAAGTCATTGAGTCAACTTGCGAGAATTCACTGAGTTATGACTGCGTTCTTTTAGATTGTGGCTCGACAATCGGGGTACCGGGCGCAGAGAGCTGTTTAGAAGAGCTGTTAATTGTCTTTTACCCTGAATTGTGAACTGTTACCTAATGTATCTTTTGGAAAAAATATGTCATTATCTTTCCTAAAAGTGAGCAATGGACATTTTCATCTCGAAGCTATCTTCGTGAACTCGGTAAAAAATTTATTTGCAGACGGCTATAAAAGCATAGCCAGATGACGCCGTTGATCCAGATAAATTCATTAATTGGCAATTATCTCGGAATTAACTGCAGTTCATCCGGATTAAGTCTTACAGCGAATCCTCAAAATTAATCTCGTTCATTCGCATTACTGTCGTCTGTTAAGGCACAATTTCGATCCGTTAATCCGGACCAACGTTGCCTTCTGTCTATGCTTTACGACTGAAAATGGAATTGGAGCTGGATGAAATCTGGGGGGTAATCTTCCTTACAAGTAATTTTATGCCGGAACGCATAAAAAAGATAAAAAAGGAGTGTGTAGAGAAGTAGAAGAAGATGATTACTCACGATTGGTAAAGCAGTTCACAGGCCGGTTGAAGAGCAACAAAGTGGCCCCAAAAAGGAGGTTACAATATTCGAAGGTGTTCACAATTCTACATATCGATGAACCTCTGCAATAATGACACAAATCAAAACTAAAAAAAAACCCTTATTACTGTTTAGGGCCGAAAATAAGTAGTAAGGATTAGACATGGATTAGGCAAGGACCTTATTGCAGAGGACCATCGATATTTTGCATCACAACAGTCTATATAATCTATTCAATACTACTGTACTATGTGTAATGTACTAGTCGAAGACTGTTTAAAATTTGAAATCAAATACTATTTACATATATGCCGCTTTAGTATCTGCGTAATGTCCTCTGTCACTGGCGCATATTTTTAACTTCGTCCAATGAACCAATTTCATGTCACAAACAGAAGCACACACATAAACGTGCGAATAAAATCACAAATACCCTTTACAGTTGGTGACTATTGGAATGTTATTGGTTAACCTTATTGGAAATTTTTGCATTGGCAAGGAACTATGGAGAAATTTACAGGCCATAAAACTGGCGCAAATACAATAAAAGTTTCTAAAGACCATACTAAAGCAAGGAAGTAAATAAATAAATAACTGTACCAGCGAGCCAATGGCGCTAAGCAAGTTTTTATTTAGACAGGCAAAGTAGTTTGCGGCGAGGGCTTGCAGAGGAAGGAAGAAATCAATTGGAAACGGAAATGAATGCAAAATGGCTGCAGCAAATAAAATTAGATAGAAAGTTGCTGCAAAAATGTAAAGTAATGCTTCTTCTGTTTGTAAGAAACCAAGGCTTTTGAACGCTATATCAAGAATGAGTGTTTCTTTAAGAATCAGTTAAAATATTTATGTACATATAATCTGCCATATAAGCATTAAATTTGACTTTTTGAATGGTTTCTAGGCAAATCACAAAGGCGCCGTGCAGTGAAACCATAGTAGATATTTTCAAATTGTTAGATTTAGCGGTTGATTTTTTGCTTTACTTTAAAAGTATGAAACTAAATGATTTTCACCATGAAACGGCATCAGACAGACATTGTGGAGAGATGTACTATACCTTAAAGATAACTGAATTACTTACGGCCCACTCTACGTTGCCATATACGAGTAGAGCAAGGTCTTTCAATAACTTAAAAATTAATTTGGGTTCTCCGGTATCTAGCCCTTCAAGATTAAATGTTGGCTTTCATGAAATTCCTTTAAATGAATTTTGAGCTAAAAACTAAAGTAAGTATGTCCATGAATATAATGTTTTATTTTTTATTTAAGTTTAAGTTTAATACTTATTACTGAGTATTTCTTTACTGCCTTCACCTGAATTACGGGGGTTATTACTAGTGATAAAAATAATATTTTCCATCATAAAATTCTAAGTTATTCTCTAAATTTAAACGTTAAAAAATGAACGACAGTCTCAATCCTGTTAAATGCAGAAAGAGTTAATATGTGTATCTCTCTGTAGAAGTATACCACTTAATAGGTTGCTCCGCCAGTTCAAAATTCCTCTGTTCTATGCTTAAATATTGTAGACCAACTTTTTAATCTATACAAGTAGATATATGTAGGTCTTTTTAGAAAAAAAAAAATTCAGAGTTCAGAGCCCTCAGAAAACTCAAATTTATTTTGCACTTAAACTTTTTTGGTCAATACTTTTTTTTCAAAAATGCACATAACCAATCGAAAGGGCATGAAATAATCAATCGCAGCTGTTAGCAATGGTGTAACGTAAAACCTTGAAACTTTCACCTGCTTTATTAAAATATTATACTAAGTGGAAAAATATTTTTTGCCATATTTGTCATTTATGAGTACCAGGGACCGAAAATAACAGTTATTTTTTTTTCATTTTTAATATCAGGAAATTACTTTTATTTTAAACTGAAAAAAATATTTGCCCAAATTGACTTAAAAAAAGATAACTTTTATTTTCGATCCCCGTTCAGTACTACTAATGCTCCCATTTTAAGCGGAATAGGAGAGAAAAAATGTTACTTTGATTACTTCACGGGGAATCGCATGCATATGCACATACACTTGCTTTCAGTACAATCACATCACTCATACGCCCCGCTCTATCCAAAGCTCATCACTGGCTAGCTAGTTAGTCTGTGGTTGAACTGGTTGATTACAACAACAGCAAAGTAATTGGTACACTAACTCAAAAAACTCAAAAAACAAAAAAAACATTAGGTGAGTACATAGAATGTCATAGCAACAACAGCTACTACTACATTAAATACAACAACTGTTACTTAAAATACACAATGCACAAAATCAGTGTACAAAATATGAAAATAAATATTTAAAAAAATCAGTGCAGTGTTGTGCATTCGATGCGGCCATTAGCTGTGTAAACATTTGTGGCGAAAATAGCATAAACACATAAACAAATATTTACACATACATGTGTATATGTGTGTATATGTGCGTGTACATACGTGTACAACCGACTTTTGATTGTGGCTGAATTTGTTGCGTGGAAGCAGGTTTTTGCAAATTTACTTTTGCATGTATGCACATGTATATATATAAATATAAATTACAAATATAAGCCGCTTTTATTTTGTATGCTCTTCCATTTGTATAGCAATATATACACCCTGCAGAAAAAAATCATCAATTGATTAAAACAACGCAATTTCGATAAATAACTAATTTCTAACTATCCATGACAAAACTAACTTTAAATTAGTTGTAAAGTCGTGTAACAGTCATGCAGACGTTATCGGGAGTTTGTTTTCTCTACAAGCTTCCATTTAAATATTGTCCAACAAAAAATACTTTCTATACACTTTTTGTTCTGCACTTCGCAGATTCTTTTTCGAATTCAGGACAAACAAAATAAAGATCGAAATTGTACACTATTATTTTGCTGTTATGGCTGATGGAATTCTAATGTTGGACCACCTACAAATATGTTAAATAAAGTAAATAAATAAATATAAAAAGTAGAAAATTTCTTTTTTTTTTATTGATAGTTTATGCTCAAAAGTAGTTAGCTACAAGTTAGTTGTCATTTAATGCAGAAGAAACCAGGGATCACTATTTACCAGCCATTGCCCTACAAAAGTAGGCAGTTACGGCTAAAGGAAATAGTTAATAAATAGTAACCACTAGTCAATTTGCTAGTTAGTTAATAGTTAGCTACAAACTAGTCCCATTTCCTGCAGGGCAAGTATGGGTGTACGTGTGATTTGTAGTCCTTTATTCCGTAGAGTTTTTATTTACGATAACTAAATTGATTTCAATTTAATTTTCCGCACTTTGTTTTGGGATTAAATATTAAATTTTTTTGCTTAATGTTTGTTAATGAACTCAGTTGCGTAGATATAGGTAATTTTTGTTATTAAAATTGTGCGAGTCATGTAAGCGGCTCAATAAAGATAATCATTCACTCACCAACTTATTACTGTAGTAAGCATTCACATATACATACATAGATAGGCAGCAAAATAAAATTTTTAACTGTAATGCTATGTAATCCATGAAAAAAATATGTACTATTGCTGTTTTAAATCCATTAGTTTAAATTTAGAGGAGGGAGCAGGCAACGTAAAGTAGTGAATGTCGAGGCCATTTTCACTAAGAAGGCAATGCAGTTCGCCTACTACGATCGACAACCACTGGCCAGAGGAGAGATTACTCCCCCCGCGGGTGACTTTCGTGGCTAAGAATATGGACTCTTTCTTTCTGATCTAGAGTAGATGTAATGGTTGTGGATTTGATTACGTTTGCCATCCAGAAGCATGTGGTTTCATGCAACTCAATTTCGCGCCGGATCAGAATTGTTTATTGAGAGTGTTCTACGTTATCGAAAGCGCCCTCCACATCCAAAGTCATCGCCACCTCTTTGTTTTACTTGCCAAGATTTTGAAGAGCGTGAATGGTAGACCTTCATGGAAGTAGGCAGTATTGATGTATTATGCTTAGGGTTTCCTGTAAGGGAACTATCCCTAATATGTCTGGCTATGACTCTTTCAATTACAATTACGAGAGGCGCTGGACTGATCCTTTTTTTTGGGGATTTTTAAGTATTCTGTTCATCGACTATTTATCTTCCTAAAAAACTAAAATGAACCGAAATTATTAGGCCACATTGTTGACAGAAGTGCGTCAAGTGGCTGTCGAGAAACGGAGAGGCCAAACGAGTGCTGTTTTGCAAGGCTATGCACCCGTGCACACTGTGCGAGTTGCAAGGAGTGCCATGACGGGATTGGATTTGAAGAAATCAAGCCCCCACCATTCAGTCCAGATCTGGCCCGCATCGATTACTTCCTGTTCTCCAATGTTTTTTTATTGGGTTAAAAGCCTTTTATGACAAATGCAAGAAGTGTATTGGAGTAAGGGGAGATTATATAGAAAAATAAAAATTGTATAAATTTCTATCAGCTTGTATTTTAATAACTTAGGCATAAAACTTTAACGGACTCCCCTCGTGCATAAATATATATGTATATACATTAGAGATGCTTCGAATGTCACATTTTTTACATTCGCATAAATGACACGAACCTCATTTTATAGATTTTTTGTTGCTAATTTGAAGTGCAGATAAATACTGTTGAAGTGTCGGTCCCGTTGTTTTTTTTAGATAAAATACGACCAAAATTTTGTTGAAAAAGAGGATAAAGTGCAAACGTTAACAAAAAATGCGAACACATTTGAGGGTACCCAGTTAGATCTTCATACATATTTCTATTTTCTACAAAATACAAGGGTTGTTTTGCCTGTAAAAAAAACTAAACGTTAAATTGGAAAAACGTTAAACTAAAGCGGTTGTGTGCTTAGTGGTCATTAACTGCGCGCTTTGAGAACATAAGTTCAATGAAAATACGTATGTGACATTGAGATATATGATTTTACTGGTCGATGGAGGTAATTTAGAGATCAGTATGTCACGCGCTACGAAATTTTAGTCCACCGTTCGATCCTGGTCCCTGAAAAATCGGAGTTTTTACTCGCTCCTCTGCAGGCAATGGCAAACCTCTGTTGTTTTAAAGACGTGACCGGCACTAAAATTTGTCAACGCGAGAATACTCACCAAGTAAGCTTTAAAACTAAGGGGAGTAATTACAGCGTTTTTTCCACGACCCGGCCTAATGTGGATTCACACTTACGAAATATTTGTAAACAAAAGAGTTCAGTTAAACTATACAGCCAAAATCGGTGAGTTCGAATTTCATTTATGTAATGAAAAATAAATTTTAAAAAGTTCAAAAGAATACGTTTTGCATAAATTTGCCAAAATTAGTTAATTAATGAAATGTCACATGTATGTTAATACTTTAATAAATTATTTAAAATTTTACATCTGTACATACATATGTATGTGTGTACTAAATCAGTGGACATAGAAACATTTGCGTTCATTTTCAAAAACCACAAGTTAACTTAAGTATGTGTATATATTTGNATATGTATGTGTGTACTAAATCAGTGGACATAGAAACATTTGCGTTCATTTTCAAAAAACCACAAGTTATGTATGTATGTATACATGTACATAGGCGTATGTTGTCATATAAATACTACTTTAATAAACATACATAAAAACAAGGCACCAGAAGCAATTTAGCAACACAGACAACACTGTGCAACATATTAGAGCTTAAACCACGAAAATTATCACTTCTATTCTGCAGCAGAGGTGATTATTAATAGAAAAATGTAGCATAAAAACTAGATAATGCGATGCTACAAGGTACCATTCGGTATTACTTCGTAAGCATGAGTCATCATAGCTAATACCAAAATACTGCACATTAAATCTGGTATATCTCGAGAGCGAGAAATCGAATCGCAACAAACGAAAATGAATTTTGAAGTGAAAGATTAGTACCAAAATGGTACCCTTAGTAGAAATGACCTCAAGTCAAACCAATAACTCAAAATAGNTAATAAACATACATAAAAACAAGGCACCAGAAGCAATTTAGCAACACAGATAACACTGTGCAACATATTAGAGCTTAAACGACGAAAATTATCACTTCTATTCTGCAGCAGAGGTGATTATTAATAGAAAAATGTAGCATAAAAACTAGATAATGCGATGCTACAAGGTACCGTTCGGTATTACTTCGTAAGCATGAGTCATCATAGCTAATACCAAAGTAGCGCACATTAAATCTCTGGTATATCTCGAGAACGAGAAATCAAATCGCAACAATCGAAAATGAATTTTGAAGTGAAAGATTAGTACCAAAATGGTACCCTTAGTAGAAATGACCAAAGAGATTTGTTGTTTTCATACTATAACCTCAAGTCAAACCAATAACCCAAAAACATATAAATTTGCACATTCATGCTGCTGGCATAGGGGTGACGATATATTTTTTTTTTACGATTGTGAAGGCTTCTGTGCACCACAATTACATAGTTCAATGTTTTCTTAAGTATTATTTACAATTTTATTTCATATGATAAATATCAGCCTAACGAAATCTTTAACTAGTTATCACCAAGTATTTTCTCACCTCACTCTTGTTATTTATGATCTCTTTTTCACTGTTTCACAGTGTAAATAAGTGATAAGAAGAAACGATTTCGCCCAATCATGCACAACATATTTGCCATGACTTTCAACTCAGCAGCTAAGAGGTTCAAGTGCTGGCGAATCGTAAACAAATACATACTTATGCACACATAAATACATTTGCTATTATTTTTATCAAACGCTTGTTGCCTCTGGCATTTGGTCGCTTCAAACCTCTACAAATTCAACACTTTAACCAGTTATGAATTTATTTTTTATAAATCCCTTGCTCTGGCAACTGGCACGGACGGCACTTAGCACTGAACAAAATTCGTCGACACTCTGAAGTTTCCGGTGGGACTTCCCCTCAGCGTTTGTTTGATCACATACGCACATACATTCATGCTAAGCTCATTTAAAGGTATGTATGTATGTGTGAATGCATAGCGTTGGCTACTTTAGTGTTTATTGATCGGCTTTATTGATTTTGTTCATTCGATTGTGATTTCTTTGATGCCATTTGTATGTAGATTAATCTCTTTTGCACGCGAGTTCGCCGCAAAAGTCTTTTGTTTGCTACATAATTGTGTCAAATTTAGGTTACGGCTGTCCTATCGAAAATTAGCGAAAGTTTACAATTAAATTGATAAGATTTATCCCTATGACATGACATAACATGGTAATATAATTTATGAATATAATGCCGGATTTCCACTGTAGATTAAAGGACAAAGAAAGTGACAAAGTGCTGAATTACAAACAAATATGTACTCGTGCCATAAAAGAAAATAAAAATGTTGAAGAGGGATCGTCATAATTTCCTGCTCTTACACATAATTAACCTGTTTCGTTTTGTGTTCAGTCAGTTCAAAGATTTGCAAGACAGATCTAAAATTTAGGCCTTTCTAGCGCCAGAAAAGTTGGTAAATTCGGAATCATTTGAGTTCAGTTTAAAAAATTTTAATATGTGTATGTATGTATGTACATTGTACATATGTACAATTCATTGAGTCATTCGTAAGCTTGATTGTTTTGAAAATACATACGTAATATGTACGTCCACAATTTAGGTTAAAAAAATATCAAGGACCGAGAAGAACAAAAGGTGTGATCGAAACTAAATGTTCTTCTCGAGGTTTTGTACCCAAGAACGCTTTAAAGCCGAAACCAAAATGAGAAAAAAAGAACTTTGGAAGTATTTTCACAAAAAGGAATGTGAGAACAAAACTGTCGAGAACGTTCTCATAGGGAATTATATAAGAACAAAACCCTGAGTAACGTTCCCAAAGAGAACAAATCGCGAACAATTCTTTCGGGAACTATCTATCGAATAACCGTTTGGGAACAAAAGTCTCAGGTACTTTCTGACAGAGAGCGAAACGGGAATAAATCTTCTCTTCAAAATGGACAGTTCACCTTAATGATAAAATATGTGGAAGTTTAAATTAACCAGCTTTCTTCTGGCTTAGAATTAATAGTAATGGTTCTCACTGAAACGAGCAGACGTTCCTCTCATTCTTAAAGTTAACTTCTCAAAAAGTTGTTCTCGTTTTGTTCTTATTTGATCCTCCTTGATAACGTTCTCTATACTTTCGTTCTAATTTTGTTCTCAATGAAAAAGTTCCCGAAAGCTTCGTTCACATTCTGTTCTTCATGAGAATCCCGAAGCTTTTGTTGTTTGGTCATTTTGTTCCCGTTCAAACCGCTCCCAATGCTTTAGTTTTTCTTTTAGTTCTTTTATGGAAACGTTCTTGACATTAAATTTTGCTCTCATTCAGAACTAAACCAAAACCGGAACGCGTTCTCGATCCTTGAAAAATATCAATACAAAATTGGTTCCCATATAAATAAGTTTTATCACAAATATATGCTAGTTTGATGGAAAATAGAAAAAGAGTCCAGAAGGACGCTTTTATGGATGCTAGTACTAAATCGATTTCTATTGGATTTCAATCAAAAAAAAAAAAGAGTAAAGTTAGCAAAATTTTGGAGGGTGAATTGTTCAGATAACACTCATCATCCTCGTAAAGCGGACACGTTAACACGTCAATTCAAGAGAAATTGAACTAAAGGACATTGTTGTTTATGTCCTGGTTTCGTATTAAGTACGTCTTGGTAACATTCCGATTTGGGACGTTCTGAACCTTTGACCTTATGGACAAATGATTCATAGTCGCATTTTTTTAGCTATTTTTCTGCTCGAAATATTTGTCTTTTTTCAAAAGATCCTTGACCCGTTTAGCTCTGTTCAGGTCGCCTGAACCAAATTTCCAACCAGATCCCACCTTTCGATCAATGTTTAAAACTTCCATTGATTTCGGTTAGTTGGATATTTGTCTATAAATCTGCGTAATTGATTTTTTTAGAATAAGCTGCCCGTTTTTTACTATTTTGGACCGCTGGAGTCTAATTGTGCGACGTGTATATGCTTAATGGGCTTCAACTGGGCCGGATTGCTAAAATGTATCTAAAAAAGATGAACAAATTTATCGATAAAACTAAACCTGATCCTGAGCTATGTTCAGACGTAGCTATCGACTACCAAATCTAAAAAAATGACAAACGTGTAAATTGTTGCTGAATTTCTTTGCTCTGCGAGATCCTTGAAAATACCGGCTTATTCACGCGCAGGTGAAGCACCTGGAAAAAATTATATATATTCATTTATGTAAACACATATACGTCGTCTGTATGTGCCTGTTTTTATATTAATTTGTCTATTGATCTAAACCAGAGGTTCCCAAACTTTGTTTACCCGTAGACCCCTTTCAAAATTTTACTGGTTTCAGTGGGCCCCCTTCTGCTACATTTCTAACACAGATCTACAGATCTAATGATGAAAATTTACATCGAGGCTGAGTTCCAAACTAAAAATTCGGAGCGGTAACAATGAAAATAGTATATTTTTTGGTGTTGAAGAGCGTTCTTTTATTTTTAACTGACAAATAGAAGGAAATTAGAATTGATTGCCTTCGAACTGAGTTGTAGTGAAGGGGAAGATTTAAATTGTATTCCTCTGCGAGGAGTTTTTGTGAGCTCTATCTTAAAATACACTACTCAAACAAATAAGGGGGGTTTTGAAAAAAGGAATCTAAAGCTAAATAAACAGGCTATCTGATCCATGGGCCAGCCTAACTAAAAGAATTTTTTTCAAACCCGTGGTCCATAATATACCATTTTCACCGAAATATATCCTGCTAAAAATCACCGAAAAATTTTAAATTTTTTTTGCTCCTTAATTTTTTTTTAGTGTATCATCTGCCTTTATTAATAGGAAAGCTAAGCCAACATTGTCGTTCTTTGCTATCAAAACCAGATAAATTTTCGTGGACCCTCACTAACTACTTGTGAACCCCCATTTCTTTTTCACGTCAACGTAGACCCCCGTCGAGTCTTCCGTGAACCCCTGAGAAGCCATCTGAACCACTTTGGGAATCACTGACCTAAACAGTAGTGATAATAGAAGCTGTTTCACGGCAGATGTCAGTGATGCTTTGCTAAGTTAAATATGTATTTATCGCGAGCAAAACGTAAACAAATGCGTCACTATTTTTTTCGATGAATAAATCACAAAACAGGTCCATCGAACGCAAAATGTTAATAGCCAACTTATCTTAGTTGGCGAGACAGTTATTTAAGCAAACTTAGATAACTTGAAAAATAATCATTAAATCGATTACCTAAATTGTAAATATAACTATACATATGTATATGTATATATCAACGATCGCGCATAGCTTCCGGGGACAACCATAATAGTAGATCAACAAATAAACATACGAATATATGTATGTAGATATTTTGCTGGGATTTCCCATTCTTATGATTTCGATAATTTGACAGTTTTGAGAGTGTTTTCCCCGAAGCACATTCTTGACAAGTGATAAATATTTAGTATCACATGGATAACTTTTGTTGGACTGTGATTATACTTATAGTAGGGGCGTTCTTAAAAATAACAACATTGTATAACGCTTGACAGAAGAATTTACTATTAAATTGCAAAGTCAGAATTAACATAAGTGATGACAGGTAAGTCCCAAATGGGTTCTAAAAGCACAAAATAGTTTTTGTAAAAATTGCAGATAGAGGCTATTGAATATAAGCCCTCGATATGTATGTATAATTGAAATTTTTGACTTTGAATTCTTTATGAATATATTTCAAAAATATGCCAAATTTATCAGATTTCAAGCCGCATATTTACGATAAAAAAAATTACATTTTTTCAAACCGTGGTAGCGATTCCTTTCTTAAATTTGAAATTTTCGTTTCATTTTCATTTTGTAGATAGAAAAATATAAAAGGGTGCCCCATGTTGTTGATATTTTATGGACCTACATACATACCTATGTACATATGTATGTATATACATATTTATAAGTACATATGCACTAATGAATGAAGAGCTTATTTCTGCAGCGAAAACAAACGTTTTTAAAAATACTTAAGTACATAAATATATATGTATATATATATATATATATATGCATATGTATGAGCACTTCATGCTTGCTAATTGTTTGTATAAGCCGATTACGTAGCTCTGTACGAATGGTTTACATAGCCACAAATCTGCTCTTGCACTTGGGCTTGCAAGCCGAAATAATGAAATTCGCACATTAAACAAAATAATTAACAAGTTTTATTGGCAACAAAATGATGCTGAAAATTTTTAAAAGTCTTTAACGACTAAAATTTTATACTTTATGTTGAAGGAACTTTGCATTGTATTCGTTATCCCCTCTTCGTCTTTACGGCCTTTGATGCCTCTCCTAATCATTATTTTAACAAATTTAAGAAATTCATTGCAGCTATTGGTTGCAGCCTATATGAGACAACTAAATGTTAACCGCACTCCCTGTATTTTTTAATACAGATAGGCAACTTTGGTTTTCATGGTCTTATACATATGAAGGTGTGTGTATTAAGGTGGACTTGTTTTATAAAATTTTACAAAATTTACAAATTTTAATAGGTGGATAGGCTTGTATAGCTAAAGCCCTAAGTGTGCTTAAATATCGATACTGCTATTCCGTATTCATAAGGGACCTTTTTGTAAATGATGGATATCTGCAGCTATACCCAATCTTTTCCGACTTATAATAAATATTGCAGTTCGTCTTCTTTTTTTGTCAAGCATTTATTGTAATATTGCATCGGTTTTACACCACGCTCTGCGGTATCATACACAGCTCTAAGTGCACTTATGATTCTCTTACCATTCCTAAAATCTTCACCATCTTGCCACACAGTTGGATTTTTTTTTTTTTTTCAAAAATGTCTTGGAACTGTTGAAATGCTCAAATAGTTTGCCAGTGTTTGGTGTAATCAAATCAGCAAATTGATTTTCTAGAAGCATGGTTACGTCAACCACTTTGAATTGAGGATGCTTACAATATTCAACACCTTCTTCATCATAATTGGTATGAAAGGAATTTAAGTTTTGCAACATTCTCAGTTTATCCTCCAAATGAAATGTTATCCTCAAAGAATGAAAACGCTAGATATTCATCTGATAAGTAAAAAAGAGTTTGTAAATTTGCCAGCCACTTTTGTTTTTGGCCTTTTTTCATCAAAATTCTTATAGTCATGCATATTTCGCAGATATTGAATCTCATAATGCAGTGCTTCAGGATGGCAATGGAACGAAACCAAACAACCTTCACTTAAAAACTTACTATGAAAAGGCAAATTTATTTTTCGTGTTGCGTTAATATAAATTTGTCTTTAAACATATATAATATCAGCGAATAAAGGCTTTTGATATCCAGCACGTATGGTGCATAGGTCCAGGTGATCTAAAACTCGTTTCAGCTAGGCTGTTCTTCATTAATGCTGTAAGGCTCTGGAACTCAATTCCTGAATTAAATTTTTAAACTTAAACTTAAATTTTTTAAGCTTAAACCGTTTTGTTATTTGAGAGGATTTTTTCATCTTTAAGAAACTATTTTTATTCTTAAACAACTCCAATTTTGGAGGTATTTTCAAATCGGTCTAACTTAAGTAAATCTTAATATTTTTCCGAAATATTTTGGTGGACGTCTTAAAATATAATAGATTTTATAATTCCAATGGAAACACAGTACCGATTTTTTTTTTTTTTTGTATGGGAAGTGATGCAGTCTAATATACATATGTACTGAATGAATTCGGTATTTAGAGAATAAACGAAAAACTATTCCAAAAAAAAAAGACAAATGATAAAAAATTTGCGAACGAAAATAAAAAATGTTTCTCGGAGTTGAAAAATTAGCTGAGTAACATATTTTATTGGTGTTTTTCATGTCGATTTCGTTTCTGGCGAGAAATGTAACCTCCTCTTTGCCCTCTACGTATAAACACTAAGAGGAGGGCGATGAGAAGGCAACACTTTTTGGAGAAACTAAATCGCCATTAATATTCAAATCAACAACTTTTTTTTTATATTTTTTTGCGCAGTAGAAATGGATTTTATTATGTGCTGGTGAAACATCTTAAGTTGTCTTCGATCGAGTATAAATAGGTTCCGCAAAACTGTCACTCGACATTAGTTTGAATTGGAAAGACAGCAGCAACGCACGCAACGCCCAGCTTGCACGTACCGTAAACGCGGTCCTTTATAATTTTTGTTTGCCTTCTAAATACATATATACAAATATCCAAACGCATACTTAAAACCATGAAATTTGTGTTTATTGTGACGCTGTTGATCGCAGCTGCTTCGGCGATGCCACAATACGGTGGATATGGTGGATATGGTGGTCCCGGTGGCTTTGGAGGTGGTTTTGGTCGACCTGGTGGTGGATACGGTGGCTTTGGTGGCTTTGGAGGACCTGGTGGTGGATTCGGTGGTCACGGTGGTCACGGTGGTCACGGTGGCTTTGGAGGTGGTCACGGTGGCTTTGGAGGTGGTTTTGGAGGACTTGGTGGTGGCTATGGACGTCCAGGCGGCTATGGAGGTGGTTATGGACCTGGTGGTTTTTTCGGCTAAATGCCAGCGACGAGTGTAATTTAGTTTTTAGTAGATTTCTGTTAGATAGTTCAAATTGTATGCAGGACGCATGCACTCAAACACTTACTGCAAGGAAGCTGAACAGCATTCTGTTTTTTTTGTGATTTTTAATAAAACAAAAACCAAAAATATATTAAGAAAATTTCAGTTGTTTTATTTATTTTATTTTTTTTTTTGAAATATGAGAAAACTAGAATGTTTGAAAGAAGGTCAAGTTGAGTTTTATGAAGGCCATTTCTAATGTATACATGCTTAGTGAAAATATGTCAAAATATGTATCTAACTGTATCTTGTCTCCTTATCTCTTTGTATGGATCCTTATACAAATACATTTTTAATCAAAAACTAACTACTTGCAATACTCAAGCTAAAAAACTCATTGCACTTTTAAGCATAAATTTTAAATAATTATGATGTAATAGTTTTTGCATGAATACTCATTTTTGGAGGGCTCGCGACACATTAGCAACCCGAAGATGGTAGGCTGAACCATTAGGCCGACGATAGTCGGTGAAGGAGTGACATAACTAACCGCTAACGCGACATTATATTGCCCGCATTTTGCGAGAGAGCATATCCTGTGTTACTTCATTCGAGGAGGGGCTCAGGTACCAGTTCAGGGTTGATGATGAGCGCAAGGTTTTATAAGTGCTCGGACCAATGGGGCTGGCCATCATACTTTACTCGTGGGATGGCAGTTGGCGAAATTGGCTCGAATTGCCGCGTTATATCCTCCTACATATAACCTACTCTAAATACAGTGGTTGAGACGCGCCGAATTGTGAATGCCAGTTCTTTACCTTGGTCTTTTGCCTTGTCCCTAAATATGACACGACCCGACCAAATGACCGTTGTGTAAAATGTCTCCGTCGAATGCTTCGCGCAAACAAAAAAAAATATCGGATGTTCATTACAACGCTTTTATCAACTTGCAATGTTGTGTTCCAGAAACTTTCAATGTTGTGGATCCAGAAACTTTCAATGTTGTGTGTCCGACACCAAAGCAAAGCTTTGAAA
>NW_016169104.1:0-18016 GCF_001687245.7 Rhagoletis zephyria
GCGTGCCTTGCTTTATTTACGCAAAATGACGCCAAAACGACGATATGGCACGACACTCGCTTATTGGCACATAATTGACATATAAAATTAACATAATTTTCCAAGTGAAGCGTAGTGCTTTGGCCAAACACTGGACGCTAGCTTTTTGTTGTTGTTGTTTATTTACATATTTCTTTGCGTTTGTTGTTGCGCCAAAAATGGTTGAAATGCCTATTTTATTCGGCTTGGTCACTGTGTCTCTGTCATGCCTTCTGGTTACAAATGACTTTGAAGATAATAAAATAATTTGCAACCTATCTGCTGCTATCAGCGAGGCGGCAGCTAAATAAATTAGAAACGAAGTGGGATATAACAGTGAATAGTGAATAATAGCAGCCTGGCTGTCTACTTAAAATTTTTGGTGTCCATGTAGTAGAGTTGGGTAGTTCACGAACTAGTTCATTGAAAAGAATGAACGACCTAGTTCAAAATTTAAACTGAACTAAAATGAACTTTTTTCAGCCCTGCTTCTATACCCAAACTGGGAAATATTTAGCAACTAAAACACCATGCATTTTACAAAAGAGCGCATATTTCTAACCGAATTTGTGAAATTAGTGCTTGGAAATTTTAAGGTTTTGTTTTAAATTAACTTCAATTCTCTGACTACACGTATAAGTGTTGTTTTGGATCGGGTAACGCCTTTGGATACAATTACCCTAAATCAGTGTGTAAATAAATAAACCGCATCCCCCCAAATTTAATTCAATAGGGGTCTTCACACCAATTTTGTTGGGTGTTTGCTTAGAAGGAGCACCTGCAATTTCTCCACACGCAAATTCACCAGTTCATTTTTGAGTCCTTCGAGCTTCGTCAGCTGCTTCTTGTACTTCGTGTGCAACTCTGAATAACCTACTTTCACCATCTCTTCAAAAATGTACCTTATGCACAATTGTATTGCGAAAAAAATTTTTTGTTTCGTGAACGGGAATGAACTAAATGAAGTAGTTCATTTAACTGATCTGAACTCATTGATCGATCACTAAAATAAACTAAAAATCTCAACTCTACCAGTTAGTTAATAGCCTGTACCCTGCACGCCAACGGTGATGCCAAATTGTAGTTTTTATTTCGTTTTCCAACGACCATGCCAACGGAAATAGGCCCGTTTGGTATCATTCTGGTTCAAACATTCATACTATTTACACTACGTACATAAAAATTTGGAACCAGTTGTTTATTATTGGGCTTAGCATATATGCTTGCACCTACGTACATACATACTATTTGTCTAACTCATATAGATATGTAAGTATATACGCCCGTACGCAAAAGAGTGATTGGATGAAGGGTGTGGACATTTAATATTTATGATGACTGCTTTATAGAAGCATATAGAGATACGCTTCTCTGGAAATCAGATGATGGTTACACATTTATCCCCCTCGAAAAGAGGTAAAAATCTCTGCGGCTAGCTAACCGCTGGTTTGATGTTAGAATTGTGGCGAATGATGGCGCTCGGTCCGGATAATCCTCCTATTCCTATTGTACCCAAAGAAAGTGTTAAGTAGATGTTGGCGACCTTGAAACAGATTTTTCCGGCACCGCTTGAACTTGCTAATATACCAGAATCCTGGAGGCTAGTTGACGTCACCTTAATCCCTAAAGTTAATAGGGATGGCTATACTAGCCTGAAAATGGGCTTTTATCACATCTTCTGTCTTTGAATCAATATGCCTATCAGGGAAGGAAATATTTTGAGATGGCTCTGCAAAATATAGTTCACAGAATCAGCAATGCCAATAAATAATTCACCTGAGAGGCTGCTCTCGGTATTGCCATAGCATATGCAACTCAGCTCTAAATCATGGAGTAGATTCCGGAAAATTTTATTCGCTTGTTTAGAGATGGCACTGAGGAGGAGGTTCATATGTTATGTGTTGAATTTATAGAACCTGTCTTGAGGACGATGTGCTTTCCCTCCTGTTCTAGTCACTTGTAAGTGATTATATATTTCTTTCACTCTAAGTGACTGCCTCGTTATAATAAGCTAATCTTTAACCCAACCAAAGCTAATGCTGTGAACTTTACTAGATGGAGAACGGTCTGGCGTCCAGTCTCCCTTAGTAAGTCAATGTTTAGGTTTCTTCAGAAGTGGAGTATTTATCGTAGATAGTAAACTTTTGGGAAAGCCTCAATTTGGACATAGGGCCTCCAAAGCCTTAACAGCATTCTGCTGTTATCTGTCTACTTCCTCGCTAGCTTGGAAATAACAAACAAATTATTTTGGGATGAAAATCTCGGCATATGTTGGAAAACATAACGAACTTGTTTTAAACTAGGTGCCAGGTCACTCGAGAGTATCTAGTTAGGAGTAACGGGTATATGTATTTAGCTAGAGAGGGATGAGTACTAGGTACTACCTTCGATCATCGAAACTACCGTTAAAAAACTCGTTCAGAAATAAATGGGAGGCATCGAGAGAAAACCGCTTCAAGTTTAGAAGGACTGCAGACAACTTGTGTGATTGCCTATGGTCCATTCTCATGGCTCAAATACCTGACGTGATCGACATACGCGACAACACACCTTTGCAAAGATTTCGGTGTGGCGCTTTTGACAGAGATTTTTGCACTTTAAAATACGATAATCTGCTCCAGAAAATAAATATGAAATATTTAAAGTGTTTTCTGAAATAATTTTGATTAAGTTTCATCTTTTTTTACTAAGATTTTTATCAAGGTGTTAATTTAGTGTAAGGCACGAATGAATGTGAATATATAATTTTAAAATTTGTGTCAATGTTTTCATCTATGTCTATAAGTGTATACATATTTCGAATACTAACAAGATCTTTATCAAAACGAAATTACTGTACCAACTGCACATTTCTAATTAGATAAATGTGGCGAAATACCTTGGCACACATTCATACTTTCTATATATCTGTTTAGAAACATTTCTTACTTTCAATTTGATATGATCTAATATAAACATTCTTTTTATATGATTCCTTGTTGTTATTCTCGAAAAAAATTTAGCATTTTGGGCGTTGTGCAAATAAAATATTTCATGCTGTCAAATTATTATGCGGTTGTTGTTTTTATTATTGCGTGCGCTACTTTTCAGCCACTTTCGCGCGGGTTTCAGTTAGCATGGATTTAAAAACAAAAAAAAAAACAAACAACATCTGCTCGGCCTTTAGTTAACCAGTTAGTTAAATTTTTTGAAACTTCTATTATTTATACATGTGTCTGTATAGTCAATTCTTGTTGTCATTGCCACTGGGGTGTTTTTGTTGGTGCTGTACACATGTATTTACATACATACATATGTCTATAGTAGTAATGCGTAAATTAGGTCAACATATGGCTTGCGTGCACAAATCACTTGTTTGCTCGCCTAATTTTTGGCTTAAGCGAAATGGCTTTGAACTGGATCTGGTGATTTATGTACGTAGTTACCACTGCTCATGGGTGTATATGTAAATATGTATGTATGTACATATATTTAATTATGTATTCAAGTGTTGAAGTAAAAGCGTAAAATTTATTATATCAAAGTTTACTTTCATTCTTTCATCTGATATTTTCTGTGTACTGCTAGAGCAAACTTTTTATTAAATATTTAAATTTTTACTTCTTAATTTCGCATGTACAATGGTTTGATTATTATCGCCTCGGTGTTTTCAGCGTTAGCCTTTTTGGCAGTTTTTTATTTGTTTATTTTTCGCTCTATTATGACCACAGTTATTACTTTTTCACAATAAAATTATGTTTGCTTATCTGTAGAGTTTCAATTTAACCAATCAATCGGTAGTAAATTATGCGCTGCTGTTGTGGGTAAGATGTGAAGTAAAAAATTAATAAAAACAAAATTTGCATAAATAATGCGGCAAAGAAAGATTGAAAAAAAGAAGCAGAGTGAACAATGCTCTGCCTATTTTTGAGTTCACTATCGTAAATCAGTCACAATAAATCTTTAATTAGACAGTCGTTTACCATTTGAGCGGTCAGCTGTGTTGATGTTTGTTTTGGTGTTGTGTGGCTGATTTGGCTTATATATGTATGTACATAACTATTTGTACTATTGAAATGCAAAAAGACGTAACAACATTGCAACTGAAATGGGAAAAGTCATGACTAATATTTTTTCTTCATAAAATGATGTGGAGAGTTGTAATTCGACGAAATCCATCATATAAATCAAAAAGCGAATCTAAATTTTTTTTATTAGTTATGACTTTTTGCATTTCAACGATGAACTTTCTTAAGTCTCACAGTGCTTCGACTAAATGGAGGCTGGTGGAAATAATAGTTAACCTGCACCGATTTCGCTGAAACTTGAGACGTGCACTAATTTTACTTAGGGATAGAGAAAATTGTGAAATTTGGTAAATATGGGATAATTGCCACGCCCTCCACTATTGTGGGCGAAATAACTTAATTTCATCCGATTTCGTTGAAATTTAGTTTATATTCTCTTTTTGATTATAAAAACCTAAATATGAAATATGGGTAGATTGGATCACTATAATTTTGCGCATAACTTCTTTCTGCGTAGGCGGTCTTCGGCCGCACTTAGGGACTATAACCCTTGCAAGTAGAATTCTCCTTTTTGCGTTGACGGGAAAGGGGGGCGGAAGAAAAAATAAGCGTGTAATTATCCTACATAAAATAGTTTGTGAAGCTCACCACGAGGAGGGTACTTTGTATTCGTTTGGTCTTATTTTTTATATAGGTATATTATTTTATTTTTTTTTGTTACCAATAATGAACTAAGAGTTCACTTTTGTAGTAGTTCTCGAAGCTCACCACGAGAGGGCCACTTTGTATTCTTTTTTTATATAGATTTTTTTTTTTAATTTTTGCCAATACCTAATACTTCCCTTTTTTTGTTGTATTCAGTGCTCGAATCGCGGCATTCGTCATCGAGTGATTACTCGTTTCGAATCGAATCAAATAAAATGGCATTACGTTCGATTTTGAATGCCGCGATTCGAGCCCTGTATTTTGTATTTTTCTGGTTTTTGTTTTTTATATGGGCCATTTCATTGTGACTGGTGCGGCATTTTACTCCAGAAAGTGATCAATTGTAAATTATAATAAGTTGTCGGAACTTATACAATAGCGAAAGATATTTTTTAACATAGAACGATAACTAGTTTATAATATTACTTTAACAAAAATGCCAAATTTCAACAAATGAGACTGGTGGGACACTGAAGAGAACTCTATTCTACCTTTGTGCACTCAAAGATGAATTTTAGCTAAAAGACTTTATTTTTACGAAAGATGTTTTGGTGTTAGGATATATGCACTACAAGCTTTCGTTTTCAATAAAAATTAGGCTTATATAATCTTCATAAAAATATTAAAAAAATATTTACATTTGTGACTGGTGGGACAGGTCCTTGTGACTGGTGTAAAATAATTATACATTAAATAAAAGTTTCTATAGAACAAAATTACATATTATTTTAATTGTTTTTTATTATTTTTCAACAGATTAATGAAATGTATTCATTTTAAAAGAGGTTACTACTGAAATAAAGATAATTGGGTATTTTTAAATTTATGTCGTTTACCTATTTTACATGGGATGACCCATATATTTATTTTCTTTTGCATTACGAATTTAAATTTTACCTTTTTATTTTTGTTTATTTTTATCCTTTTTTTACTCTCATTTTTATATGATTTTAAAATGTTTGCAAACGTCAGAAAAAATCATGGCCAACGAATTGAGAGAATAATTTTACCTTCTAATAATCTAACTAGCGAGCCCGCATGGCGTTAAAACACCGAAAATTGAATTTCAAAAACTTGAATAATATTTCAAATGTTAGTCAGAGTTATAAGAGGTCTAAACCGTGCAACCGTCATCAAATTTGGAGTCTCCCAATACAGTTGAAAAAAGTACTTAATTAAAAAAAATATATATATAAAACTTTATCACACATCTAAAGGCTAAGGTTTCCAAGTTGACTTCTCTTCTTTTAAGTTCCTTTCAAAAATTATTCTCAAACTTAAATCTTCTGACATGTATTTCAATAAACTGATGAACTAATTTGAATTTGATTGTTCGAGCACCTGGCAACCCTAAATAGAAATAAAGCATTTTCAAAGCCATTTCGACTGATTCCCATATTTTAGTAATCTATCCAACTTATTGAATAATTTTAATGTAACTTTTTAAACACGTGGCAACCCGCTTCAAGCATTCCAAAAGATAAAACTAAAGATTTCTTAACATTCGTTTGTTTGGCTATTTTTATTATTTCATGTACCTTTTGCATTAGTAAATTGACTTAGACCTTTCAAACAGGTGGCAGCCGTCTTCAAGCTTAATCCTTGTTAGCTCTCCTTCGTCGAACATTGCGATATATATTTTATTAGTTAGTGAAAATTGACTTTTCAAACATGTGGCAAACCCTTAGTTCAGAATTAAAGAAATTGATATCAATTCATACCCATATTTTATTAATTGAATTAACTTGTTAAATAATTTGAATTTAACTTTTTAAACATGTGGTAATCCTCTTCCAAAACCTCATAAATATTCTTAGCGTTCACACTGACGATTTCTTACTACTCATTCGCTTGATATGCATATTTTAATATTTCATAAAGCTTGTGTATAAGTAAACAAAATTCCACACTTCAAGCATGTGGCATCATTCTTTAAAATATTTTCAAACTACTATTTACTTTTACTTTTGGGAAATCAAACGAATGGTGCTGATATGATGGCATTGATTATTAAATAATTTAAATTTAATTGTTCAACAGATGGCAACTCTAATCCAAAAAATAAAACCAGTTGGCACAGCTAAAGGTCAAGTGCTTTAATTTGAAAATCGAGCGAACGGGGCAGATCTTTTATCCTGGACAAAAAAAGTCTTCGCGTATTATATGTATGTATGTATGTATGTATATATAGATATGTTATTTTTTGGTTGAACTTCTGATCGGATTTGGGCATACGCCTTGATGTTGTCACAAAACGTTCGTCATTACTACTATGAAAATAGTTACTCGGTTCGTGTCCAAATGGCATTTTATAAATGGAACACTGTCTTTGTCTCTTCCAATGTTAGTATAAACGCGGAAAAATCTTCATTTTGTTTCGATGGCAAGACATGGTGTATGATATTTTTATTTAGTTTCTAATTTTTCTATTTCTGCAAATTCTTTTCCTTTCTGCAATACCAATTAATATACATACATATAACGATGCTTTTCACTTGTTCCTCAATCACTTACTTGCCCTCTTATTTATATACTGTTTAGCCTTCGGCGCCCTTCGTTGATTGATTAATATTAACTTGCAAGATCGTCGCGAATATTGTGTGCAAATCGATGCAGTTTCAATGGTAACGCCAATAAAAACAACGACAACAACAGCAACATTTCGAATCAGAAGCCACCAATAAGGTTGACAATACCAACAAACATTATCCATATATAGACCAAACAAACTTTACTCCATACGCTAGATTTGGCACTGGGGAAATGCAAAAGCAGACGACTTTATACTTAATAACGCTAGTGCTGTCATCATCCAATGGCCATTGGCCGTTGCCCATCGACGCCTTATCTGTCAGTGCTAGTACCAGTATTTATTTGACTAGTGTAGGTATGAAAGCATTATATTCTTCTGCCTGTGTTATCGTAAATGTCAAAAGTGATGGACATTTTTGCGTTTACATACATATATGTATACATGCATATGCACGTCACAGTCGCGCAAAGTCATCCTTTGTGTCCTCTTTATTGTGCCGGGTATTCGCACTAATGCTTATCTCTTCCCTGCGCACTCGTTTACCCATTCAACCCATTATACCTTTCCAATTCATGTATGCACAAACTGTTCTACGTCCGCCTGTCGTCTCCTCATTCAGCGCGTTTATTCGCTTGAACGTTCTGCGCTTTTGTCTGCTCAATCGTCGCTTCATCCGCGCAACTCGTCACCTAGCAGCGCTTCCATCAATATGTCAATGCTGTTGTCAAGTCTGTTGGGTGCTTTGCCTGCACTGAGCCAACTGTTGGCTGCTCCACTTGTCGTGTTAATTTAAACGCCTGATTTTCGCTCGAGCATTGCACGCAACGTGGTTTTGCTCCATCGACTATCACATCAGAGTTCAGTCGCGCGCCTTTCTCTTGTTGGTCATTTACATATATTTGCGCGTACCTGCCACACTGGTGTTGACTCTGACTTTAACGTTTAATACCTATTGACCTCCGCTTAAGTTATGTATGTACATATATCTGCGGACACCTTCACCGCTGCAGCGCGCTGGTGACAAAAATTGCAGCGCAAAATAATTTTACGTATGAAAATCATGCCTGTCGCTGAGGCCGCTTTGCTTTTGTCGAGCGCGCGCTCAAAGCAAAAAGTTCCTGCACTCGCTATGCATTCTCCAGCCAATATTTGTCCAGCGTATCAAAATTAATATTGAAATTTTTTGACTGCTTTTCACCACTCTAGGTTGCTGTGCACATCATCAGCTGCTTGTTTAATCTCGCGAATCATGCTGTTCAAGTCTACTGCTGGGTGCCTCATTTTGTTCGATATTATTCGCAAATTTTTGGCGCGCCGTGTTATTGTGCGCCGACTGTTGATATTGCACCGTGCAAATTATTTTTCTCTTAGCTTTGAATACGGTTCAGGTGAATTTTTGACACAGTTATATGGCTGCATGCGTTTGTGTTAGCTAAATTGTCCAGGCGATTTCAAGTTTTTGTCGGATAATCACATTTCACTAAACGCGCTACGGCTAGAAGCGCGCTAGCACATAAAAATTGAGCGCGTTTCGGCTATAAAAGCGACGATGTCAATGCAGATTCCTACTGATGAGTAATGGTAATACTAATGGTGTTGACTATATACCTTAATATCGAAGATGGAATTTGCAAGGATTTATTTGAAGGCTGCCTCAAACTGCACCGCTCCTGCATACCATTACATAGACTAACAAATCGCCAATCTTGAGTACTCAATGTGATGGAACTTATGGCTGAATGGATGGCAAGGACACCACTTAAGCGCTCTTCAATTGAACAAATGTCCACTGTTATCGTGCGAATCACTCCTCACAGACATTTCCCTAGCAATGCGACACTTTACTGACACCGTCGTTGCTCATTGCATTCAGCCAGCTGCTTGCTTTGGTGCTGCATGCACTTTATGACATTTGAATGCGTTTAATGGCACGGAAATGTAAAATGTGTAAGTACATACACAAATACAATGGTAGCAATTATCGTGAGTCGATATTACCCTGCAGGGAAAGCTTTTAGTTGTGAACTAGAGTGCTATTTACCAGTTTGCGGTTCAACTAGGGTTCTTGAGCGAAAAACAAAATCAAAAAGATAAAAACCTAAAGACAATTTGTTTCATATTTTTTTCTAATAAACGAATTGCATGGGGGCTCTGATAAAATTAACCTACAAAAATTCCTTGTATGCTGTAAACTCTTCAGGAAAAATCGGAGAAATCATTATCTTGCTAGTAATCGATATTTTTAAATAATTTTAATGAATGTTTGATTTATATATTCTTACGCGGGGTAAATAATTTCGAAAATGTTTTAGGATTTACACAATTTTAATGGTGAAATCAAACAGCAGATGCGTATTTTATAGCTTGTACACACTTTCGTAGTAAATTTACACACACCACAGCAGCTACATTACACTCTAAAAAATCCGAAATTTAAACAAACTATTCGTTTTATTCCTATTCCTATTCCTTTTAGCTAGGAAATTTACAAAATGTTTGTTTAGAGTGCAAGAACAGCAATACTTGAGAGTTTTATTTTCGACTTTGATAATTCAAAGGTAGATGTCGCTGATAGCATAAGTTATTCGAAATTATCGAACTGGTAGGCCGTCGCTTGATATCATAATAGTTAATGAACTGGTATTTTAACTTACTAGTTTAGCCTTTGGCGACAGGCTGATAGCTGAGTGTGTTACCGACGGAAGTGCTTGAAAGTGGCAACATTCGCATAGCGGCATACATATTTATAAAGCGCATTTATTTATGTATAAAGTGTTAGCCTTAGAAAAATTATTATTTGCAATAATGCCCTAAGTTTGAGGGCTGGTTTTACTATGAAAAGCCTTTCATAGTGTATAATTGACCAGGTTACAGAATATATTTTAGCTATATAGGGCCAAATACGTATTTCATACATAATTTAATTTTTTTTTCTGGAAACCAACCGGCAGGACCAAAACCCCAAAAATGCGGGCATATTTGTTTTTGTTTTTACACACCTTTCCTCTTTCGAAAATATACAATTTCATAAAATTTCAATGTCTATTTATCATGTTGCCCGAGCGTTAGACGATCTAAAGTCCATACGCATAAGTAGCCCATTATGTCCATTTGGGTACTTAAAGTTGACACTATAGACAATGTTTTTATGTAAAAATACAAATTTTTTAAAATGCTATTATCAAAAAAAAAATAATCAAAAAGAAAAATGTGTATTTAATTTTTTATTTTTTTTTTATACGTTGCACATTATTCTAAAAAGTGTACAATTAAAGCCCATAATAAGACGAAAGAAATACTTTTTTTCCATTAACTTTCGTTGAAAGGTTTCCATGATACAGTACTTTAAAGAAAAGTATGTATGAGGTTTTTTTTTAAATTGAAGTTCCGTGTAAATAGGCAACCCTACGTCATATCGGCAAAATATGCTGCACGTATATTTATGTTACCTAGACCTTCAATCCCTTCAACTTTCATCCAAATCCTGACATGAAATGCCTCGCATAGAAAAAGCTTTGAAAACGAAAAGCAGACGCACACATACAGTAGGGAGCAGAAATGAGTACATGGGGATTTTTGTTAAATAGTTGCAAGGTTTTTAAAAATATGGTTTCTGCTTTCTTAAAAAAATTGAGGTTTTTAATCTGATTTTTTATATTTTTTTCTGGCGACTTTTTGCACTTTTTCCATACAAATATGCATTTCTTATGAAAGAAAATGCGCAAAACTGTTTGCAAAGAAAGTTAAAATTAATTATTAGTACAAATTGTAATTGTTGTATGAAAAACACTGCAAAAGCCGTCAGAAAAAAAAAATCGGCCCTATAATCATTGTCGACATCGACGTCGATGTCAGTTTTTCATCCAAAAATAGCCCTCTTAGGTCCAAATCCAGCTACGCTAACCACAGTATTTTTGGGGAAAGGGGTTCCTCAGAGCAAGAGGTTTGGTCAAAGTAAGCAAACTCACATAAATTAAAAAAAAAAAAAAAATCAGGTTATAAAGCTCAAAATTGCAATGAAAGTTTGTCTAAGCTCTGTATAAAGTTTGAAATTTTGATTTATTTGGTTTTGATTAAGTTATGATCCACATTTTTATGAAAAAATAATGGAAAAAATTTAACTTTTAAACTTTGCAAATATTTAACAAAAATCACCATGTACTCATTTCAGCTGCCCACAGAATATACTTACATTCTGACAGGAGTGCTCCTCGCGCGGAAATCATACAAAGTTATCTCAAATCTGGTGCAGGCCTGATTTAAGTTTTAAATATTTATCGCATCTAGAAACGAGGTTTACTTCAATTAATTGGGTACAGAGACAGAGTGGTGTCATAGGCAATGAAGTGTCAGGTATTTTCGTCAGCAAAGGACTCTTCGTAGGCCTACCGTGGAGCACTGTTAGGCTGACCTACTATATATGGGTGAAGAAGGAAGTCCAACTTCTTGTGCAGTAAGCATAAGAACGGGAGATAACAGACAGGTAAACTTCAAGTTTCCTTCATTTTACTTTATATACACATACTTCTGATGCATCTTCTCAACTTAAGCAAAATGTGTGTTACAGTAAATCCGTGCTATTTATAATCATGGAATATCACAGCATGATTATGTAAATATTTGTTTATTCCGGTTACGCTACGCCCCGATTTTATTTTAGTCTAATCAATGTCCACTCTCTTCAGTGGTGTGATGACTGGTACCTGGTTTCTACCAATATAAGTATGCTTCATTATTATATTTCTTTACAATAAAACCGGTCCAATTCTATTGACTACCCTACCCATGCCGTCTAAGGGCTACATTTTTTGTTGAGTTATTTCTTCCACTGTAAGTAATAGATAGCGTCGCCTTGTAGTATCAGCTAACTACCTCCAGAGAAATTTTACAGCGCAGACAAAAAACTACTAATATTTTTTATTTGTATTCATTTGTCCCAAACCAAGGTAATTATAACTAAAGAAATTCTTTTCGTAAACATCTTTTTAACTCAAGAACAAATATGACTATGAAATCAAATTTAATTCATTATGGATTCGAAACCTTTTTGACGCATATTGAATTAAAAACTCTATTCCGAGCCTGTCGATCCTAATTTTATTTTTATTTTCTACTTTATGTTTAGCACTTAAATTTACATCATATTCAAAAAATGTTGTAAAAAATCTTTGCTTTTAGCATTTCGTTTTGCACTTAAAACTTTAAATTTGCTCTTCTTAAATATTATATGTTGTGTACAAAATTTTGCATTTATAAAAAAAAAATAAAATAAAAAATTTGTATGAAACAAACAGAGCACGATGAACTTGTCACTTACCTTCTTTTTTTTAATAAATAACCGTTTTTATAGTTCAAATATAAATTATTTTAACTTTTTTACACCCAGTAAAAAATTCTTAACTTTCACACACTTTAGTATTTTTCGTAACTTTCCAGTTTATTTAAAAATGCATGGGAACGCTGTAAACTCGAATATAGAAAAAAAAGTTTTCTTAGCATATAATTTTAAATTTCCACTGTAGTTTCTTAATCGATTGTTGGTGCCTTTTTATTTTATTTTTTTTTCGAGTAAGAAGTGTTAACCACTTTGCTTTTAATGTTTCACCAAACTAAAATATTTTCCTCTTATTCACTAGCGGCACACTTTTGTCCCGTTCTATCCCGAATAGAATCGCGTTCTGGCGCTGCACTCGACACGCAGTTACAATCCCGAATTAAGTATTGCTCAATCGATCGAACTGCCAGGTTCTTTTATACCCTCGTTACGCGCATACACACACCACATACATACATATGTACATGCTCACCGCCACGGGCTTCCCTACTACCTAGTAAGTACCTGTAGGCCTGGCCGTTTTGATGCTGATTCTGCTTGGCTCTCCAACTCTCCAACTCCACCCTATGCGTACGCTATTCAACCTCGCGAAATGATAATGATTATCATAATATTTGTAGCGATGTCGACGACGTCTAAGCCAACGTCAACTGTAACGCCAACACCTGTGCAGTTCGCGCAATCTCCAACTGGAGCTTCCAATTTGCGGCATTTAACAGCCCTACTACGCTATGCGCTACTCTTCACCACGCAGAGCCACAATCAAAAGATCATTTGGCGAAGTCAGATCGTTTATGAGGTTCACCGACGCGATTTGCGCGCCTCTCCACTGTGGCCAACAGCCAGCTGCGCAGTAAGCGCTACTCTTGTCGCCGACTGCGGCGCTACTCCCAGTGGCGGCGCGCTATTTGTAATGAAAGTGCAGCAACCTAAGAACTTTGTAAATTCTCCAACGCGTCTTCTCATTCCCCCACACTTTTTGGTTTTCTGTGGTTTGTTTTGGTCAGCTTGTTGTGTTGGCGAATGCGCGCACGCTAGGTATGATCGCTGCTCTGTGTTCGCTGATTTTGGCAACATCGTTGCGGCCTTTACCTTGGTGTGCTTAATTCTCTTCTTTTGGTTTGCCGCCTTAGTAGTCTCCTCACTAAGTAGTGTTGGATTCTTTTTGTTCTTCTCATAGCTGATTTTGGCTTTATTGGGTTTGTTCTCAGGTACGTTTTGGTCGGAATTGATTTCTTTCGCTAGCGAGTGGATTTCTTGTTGTTGTACCCAATTCGTCTTGTTTTGGTTATTAGTTTTGCCTGTTTATTTAACATTCACTGCTTTTTGATTGGTGGACAAATTTCTCTACATATCTCTTTGGTTCAGATTACAACACCGTTTCTCTTTGCTTTGATTTTTTCGCCCAATTACACTTTATTTCCCTACCGCCATAAACGTCAAGTATGCTTCTCAAGAGCATTCTCAACATGATTTACTGAACAAACAGTCTTCTTCCTTGGAATCCCATTATTATTTTGTTTACACAAATAATAACACTCATTTAAGGGCATTGCATTGCGATCGGGAAGTCCAGTAGCTGATTCAAATTGGGTCGATTGGTTAATGCATGATGAGATCACTTCTTAAAATAATCGCTACTTTCTTAAATTTTTGGAAAAGGACTTATCGCAGTTCGTACTGAATTTCGCAAGACTTTCTTTTGATGACAAATTCTAAAGTCGCTTAGAAAACACAGAATAGTCCTAGCTGTACATTATGCCTCAGGGAAAGCAAAAGTAAAAAACCTAAGTTTTGTTCATCGAGAAATGCTTATGGTATTCAATTCAATTGCCTACCGAGCTCAAAGTTGAGAGTTTCATCACGAGGAAACGCCAGGACTCTTTATATGCTGGCAGGAGGTACTTTGTCTTAAAGAAAGCTGCCCCTACGGATTTTTTTTTTGTGGATACAGACGATGCAAATGTCATCCACACAAGATAGTGCTTTTGCTGTACATGCCGCTGAAATTAATCTAGTTTTATTTTAAGTGGCGCTGAGAGCTCCTTCCTAGTTTGGGCAAAGCTATAACTTGTGCTCAATGCCCCTCAACATAGGCTTATAAGTCTTGTCGGGTTGCCAAATTTACACACGGCTCTACAGGTAATTTCTGTTCGTACTATTTAAAGCAGCTTGGAAATCAGAGAAACGATACGTCGATAGGACTTTGCGTGCATTACTAAGAATGCCTATCCCGTAGTGGGATCTTGTTTCATATGGATTGGACATAGTACACTGAGTATCCAACCTTGTGTATTCATCAGACTAAATTTTGCTTATAAAGTCTTAGTTTCTAGCAAAATATGTTGGTTTTTGTTTACCCCTTTCTCTTCCCATGTTCGATTCTAAAATAAAGGCAAACGGTGAGAAATATTTTCGTTAATTTCTTAAAATGTAAACTTACTCTTATGTAAAGAAATATAATAAAAAAAAAATTGTTACCAAATTTCAAACCCTATCTTACAGAGCAATTCTTGAAACTATCTTTCAACTCATCGAAGTCTTTCGAAAGACAAAAGTCCAAGTGGACCAATGAATCCAAGACCCTTCCGCAAAATCTTCCATAAAGTGAATGGGCACAGCTCCAATCGCTGCGCGCGATGGCGGATGGACTCATTCGGGTCTTCTTCGATCCTCTGCTCCACAGCAGCAATAGCGTCTTCGGTGCGGACTGTACGGAATCTCTGAGGATGCGAATTATTCACTAGAGTAAACGTGGTGCGAAACCGATCCATGGGCGATTATGTCGACCGAATATTGGACGCAGCGCGCGATGCGTCGATGGAACCGAACCATTATTTCGGTAATCAATTTGCACGATTTGCAAACGTTGTTCCCGAGTAACTCTGTTCATTATGAAATGGCAAACCAAACTAAGTACAAATCATGATACAAATATTTAAAGGTAAAACCGCTCGCTCAATTCGTCGGCCATCATTTATTTTTGGAAGTTTGTCTACTTTATAAAATTGAAATTTTGAGAGCAACTGAAATGTCAAATAAAAGTAAAACAAAAAACAAATCGATGAAAATATTCTAATTTTCTTTTATTTGAGACTGAGAATGAGAATGTATTTGTGAGATTGAAATTTTGAAAACATTTTTGTTATGTTTGCAAACTTCAAAAATGTTCAGGCTGCCTCTCAGGGGTTTTACCTTAAAATTTTTGTATCATGGTACAAATCAAGTAACAGCTGTCAAAAAGACCAACTCCGAAAAAAGTATTGCCTCATTGAAAACCACACGTCTAAAAAAAATACATATGCAATAAAAATTATTAAATAATAAAAGAAAATTAAATTGAAAAAGAAAACATTTAATAAAAGAGATAGAAAAANATATGCAATAAAAATTATTAAATAATAAAAGAAAATTAAATTGAAAAAGAAAACATTTAATAAAAGAGATAGAAAAAGTACTTAAACATTAAATTAGATTTAAAATATCTTTATTACAAAAAAAAAATTAACAAAACAAAGATCTTTAAAATTAAATGAAATATGTAAGACTATATGTTTTTCTTTTTAAAACAATAAAATCTAAAAATAAATAAGATTAAAAAAAAGAAAGTAAGTAAGAAAAAGTAAATGAAATTGAAAAAAAAAAACATTTTTCTTTTTTACATAACAAAATCTAAAAATTAAAAAAATAACTTAAATACTAAAATAAATTATTTAGAAAAGGAAAAAATTAAATAATTTTCGTAAAATTATTTGAAAATTATGGGTTATTATTAATTAAATTTTTATTATAAATGAATTAATTAGTATATTGTTACATAATTAATGTTATAGTTATTATTATATGACATATTATAAATTATTATCTTTAATGAAATTATTTTTAAAACAACCACAAACAAACCATTAAACACAATTAAATTAAAAACAAAAAAATTTAAAAAGGAAAAAAATGCTTAAGAGTAGTTTCTGCAAATTAAAAAATATATATAATTTTTAAAAATAACAAATCTGAAAATTTTATTTTAAAAAAAGAAAATAAAAAAGGTCCGCTGCGCCAGGAATCGAATTCGGAATTTTCGATTGGCACGCCAGTGCTTTACCCACCTGGCCATTGCGACTGTTCGAGTACCGCGAGTTAAATGACATACAAGTGGTTTTTACTTTTTCTCCACGTATGGTGAATGAGAGAGTTTTTTTTCTGAGACTTTTGTGCCAGAATAACAAAAGTCTTTCTATCTTGCCATCTGTCTTTCGTTTACTGCCCGGTTAATTTATCAGTTAGCGCTGGCAAAAATAAGAATTTTCAATGAAAGAATTCTTTCCGCTACGTTGAAAAAAAAAATTAAATATAACCAATATACATATGCACATATATATGCATTATCTTCCTGTTCAGTTTTTAAACCTGAAATCATTAGTGTGATTATTGCCGCATTGCTTGAATTTAATATTTCATGCCGTTTCGCAGCATATTAAACAAATATGTGTAGATACACCTTATTGGAAATAAAAGTGAACGATTTTATGTGTTTGCTAATAAGAAAGTATATATACATATGTAATATACATACAATATATTATGAGCCAATCTAAAATTTTTTGCTTTTTTTATTACTTTTTCTTCAATATTGTCTTGCACATGTACGTGCCTCGGGTGCCAACTGTCAACGCGATTTCAATATCGAAATTATGCAAATTTCTTACTATGGCCATCGGAAGATAGACAACATGATAGAGATAGACAATATGAAAAAAGTATGTATTTTTGCTGCATAAAGTAAACAAGCCCTCGGATGTGTGCTGTTGATATGCCAATTTGTGTCCATCTAATCATTGAACGACATCAATATGGGAAATAGGTACATACACACATACATAAGTGCAAAAGCAACACAAGGAAAAATAATAAAATTCTAAAACTTTGATTTGTCGAATTTTTCGCCTACAAGTATGTTGTACATAATTTTTTGACTTACATTGAGCTCCTTAACACACTGCCTATCGACTTATATAATCCGGTCAGTAACAGCTCCAGTACTCAAGGCTAGAAGAGGCTATAAATCCCTTCTGTTGAACGATTCCGATTCTCCCCAACAAAACTGTGAGTTGTATCCAGTTTTTTAAGTAGAACGCACGTGCGCGTCGCAATCAAAAGGGATTTATTTTGAGTTAAATCGCTGTTGTGGGCGAAATTAAGGAAATCCTATTACAACTTCTCGAATTATCGCTCTATTGACTGTTAGTGCTATATTAATTAAAGCTAAATTTTGAGTTGAATCAGTGCTGATGGTAAGGTGAGTAAAGCTTCTGCTTTTATTTAGTATTGTTGCATTGTTTTCAATATTTTTTTTTTATACCCGAGCGCACTTGTTCACATAACGGTTGGTTGTAACAGCCAAAACGAATCGAGATAGAT
>NW_016169105.1:0-965 GCF_001687245.7 Rhagoletis zephyria
GGATTAACTTGCTTTGTGTGCACAGGGAAACTTAATTAATCACCAAACCATCAAATTAAANCATAAACTGGGAACTTTTACAAACCTAGTTTGTAAAACATTTGTTGGTATATATCTTAATGAACAAGCACACCAAATTGCTTAGATGGATGAGGAAACCCGACTTAGCCATACCGGATTAACTTGCTTTGTGTGCACAGGGAAACTTAATTAATCACCAAACCTACTTGATCAAATTAAGAGTTAATGATTAAAAATTAATTTTTTATCGCGGTCACGATTAACTGTTTAGTCAGATTAAAATTAATCATGATTAACTGTATCAGATTGAATTTAATCGAATTAACTAACTGATTAAAACATCAATCGATTAATGCCATCATTGAGTTCACATACATATCACCAGGGAACGGATTTGATGGAAATTGCCTTTTTTCTGCTAACGAGATAGAGCATATTCGATTAAGAATGTCCACGATTTAGCTTTCTCTGATTCCATATATACACATTTGATGTTGCCTTTTTTAAGATATTTGCCTTTTTTTTGCCTTTTTTAAGATATTTGCCTTTGTTTGCCTTTTCTACCTTTAAAAAAATTATTATAGCATTTACAATTTTTTTTTAAGATTAAAAAATATACACATTGCCCATGCGGCTTATAGAAGCGCAGAGACCTCTTGCCAAATTGGTGTTGGAAAAATTCAAAGCCGTTTTCCCAGCTAACGAAGGCTTGGAGACAATAAGAGGTGTGGATAAAATTGTAAAGGGCGGGGTAAACGCCCTTATTCCTGATAATATGAACGTTTCAAACGTTCCATGTTTATATTGGGCGCCGCTTGTATCAACTTACGTCGAGCACACATTTATACTGAAAATAGTTTATACTATTCCCTAATAGACAAAAAAGTTTGAGAGAAAAAAAAGATGTGGCAATTTGAAAAAAATCAAGTTGAAAAAAAAATTTT
>NW_016169105.1:2401-18016 GCF_001687245.7 Rhagoletis zephyria
GTACATTCAAGGCTTTTCTTCGCGAAAATCGAATGAAAATGCTGCCAGAAAACTTCGAAATGCATCGTGCGGTTCAATGTTACTAGAACTATACAGATTAAAGTTTTATGATTTAGAAACTCGAAAGGATAAAATAGTCAAAGATTCAAAGTACAAATTTTCCATATAATGAAACTAGTTCATAGTTTTTCTCTTTTTACTTGTAATATAAACATTTCCAAAATAAATGTTTTTTTTTGATTGTTCTTCGTATTTTCTGTCTTTTTTTAGTGCCTTTTTCTGCCTTTTTCGCTATTTTGTTTTGCCTTTTTTTGCCTTTTTTGTAACACCTAGTGCCTTTTCCTGCCTTTTCCACTATTTTATTTTGCCTTTTTTATAGGTTTTTAGGTCCTAAAAATCCGTTCCCTGCATATCACTATACCAAGTTTCAGTTCTCTCCCACAAATACTTCCAGAGATATGTATGTAATATGAAAATTCCAATTTGTATGGGAGGGGCCTTGAGTTTTGTTTATAAACAATAATTAATTATTAATAAACAATTACTGATGTTTAGTTCACTAGATCGATTCAGTAGATCAATATCTGCAATTTAAAAAAAAAATCGTTAAAATCCTTGCTTTTTTGCGGCAGTTATAAACGATTTCATCAAAAGTTGCTATTAAGAGAGGAAAAAAGAAGCGTTCGTACTCAAAAAGAAAAAAATTCATTATTCGAAAAATTCGCATTTCTGAGCAAAAAGAAAAAATACGTGTCTCCTTAAATTGTTCAAGGAACAATCCCTGTGAGTTTTACCGCAAACTTAAATTCACTTTCCCCCGGCCTGGGTGATTTGACATGGAATGAGCCGTATATATTTATTTTATTTTATTTTTATTTATTTACTACTACTATTATTATTTTTATATTTAATTTAATTTAAATTATTTTATTTTTATTAACCGACTTCCAAAAAAGGAGGAGGTTATCAGTTCGTCGGAATATTTTTATTTTTTTTTATTTTTATGTATGTTACCGCATAACTTTGCACCACGCCAACCGATTTGAATAATTCTTTTTGCAACGGAAAGGTAGTGTCTCAGAGGTGGTCCCATACTCCCATGGTCCGATCATTGGACCATGAAATATATAGTTATATATATATTTTTTTAAGTCGGTTTTTTTTTGCTAAAAATTACTTGTTCTTTATATTTTTTTATTTTATTTGCAATTATTTTATTGTGTTATATTACTTTTTTAATTTTATTTCAATTGTTTTCTATATTATATTTTACTAACTTCTATTACTATTTGGCCAACTAATTTAGTTTAATGTGTTATGGAACACCCTGTACTGCCTTTGATTTATTTGTTCCTTCTGGTAACACTACTCAGCTGTCAGCATATCTGTTCCCATTTTTGGGCGACTTCTTCTTCTTATTTGGCGCTGTAACCACGGTTGCCGTTTTGGTCCATCTTTTTTCGTTTGGTCCATTGGTCCAATGCTTTTTCAAATGGTCCATTTCACAATGCTTAGGTTATTCCGCAGGTTCTTGCTAATTTCAATTTAATGTTCAATTTAAATGTTCCTTTGAATTCATGTATTATAGTTTTGAAAACTTGTAAGTACATGTGTGTACCTGAAAGTGTGTTCTTTATTTCTTTATTAATATGTATGTATATTCAATTTATCCTTATAGGTAAATATTATAATATACGATTGTAATGCACTTTGTACGCAATATGTAAAAAACGTAATTGGTATATTTTCTTGATAAAGAGCAACAAACTCCACTCAATTTCCCGGTGTTATAGAAATTGGTCAATTTTTTACCATTTGGTAAATTTTTTGGACCGGATAAATTGGAAACGGCAACCATGGCTGTAACCGTCTATGCGATTTTGGCCGAGTTCAACAAAGCACGCCAGTCGTTTCTTTTCTGTGCCAACTGACGCCGATTGGAAATGCCAAGTGAAGCCAAGTCCTTCTCCACCTAGTCTTTCCATCTCAGTGGAGGCCTCCCTCTTCCTCTGCTACCACCGGCGGGTTCCGAGTTGAATACTTTCAGAGCTGAAGCGTCGGTATCCATTCGAACGACATGGCCAAGCCAGCGGAGCCGCTGTATTTNCCAAGAGCCGCCTCATCGGATGTTGTCATTGTCCATGCTTCTGCGCCATATACCAGCACGGGCATGATGAGTGACTTATAGAGCGTGGTTTTCGTACGTCGAGAGAGGACTTTACTCCCGATCCCCTACTCAGCCCAAAGTAACACTTGTTGGCAAGAGTGATTCTGCGTTTGATTTCCATGCTGACATTATTATCGGTGTTAATGCTGGTTCCCAAGTAAACGAAATTCTCTACTTTCTCGAAATTATAACTGTCAGCAGTGACGAGTTGATGACAAGTGATACTTCGTCTTATCCTCGTTTACCACCAGACCCATTCGCTTTGCTTCCTTATCCAACTTGGAAAAGGCAGAACAGCCTTNTGGATTTCAATGCTGACATTATTATCGGTGTTAATGCTGGTTCCCAAGTAAACGAAATTCTCTACTTTCTCGAAATTATAACTGTCAGCAGTGACGAGTTGATGACAAGTGATACTTCGTCTTATCCTCGTTTACCACCAGACCCATTCGCTTTGCTTCCTTATCCAACTTGGAAAAGGCAGAACAGCCTTCGCGGTTTTTGCACCCTCTTGTAGTAAATTGATCCTGAGCAGTTCAGTTCTGCAGCTCTTATTATCTTCTCCAACATCAGATTGAACAAGTCACATGAAAGGGAGTCGCCCTGTCTGAAACCCTCTTTGGTGGGGAACGGCTCGGGGGGGTCTTTCCCAATTTTGACGGAGCTGGTGGTATTGCTCAAAGTCATTTTACACAGCCGTATCAGTTTGGCGGTTGTGCCAAATTCAGACATAGCGGCGTATAGGCAACTTCTTTAAGTGCTGTCGAGACGGCTTTAAATTCGACAAATAGGTAGTGAGTGTCGATTCTTTTCTCGCGGGTCTTTTCCAAGATGTGGCGTATTGTGAAAACCTGGTGGATTTTCCAGGCCTAAAGCTACACTGATAAGGCCCAATCAGTTCATTGACGGTGGGCTTCAGTCTGTCCCACAATACGCTCGATAAGACCTTGTAACCTATGCTTAGAAGGCTAATCCTTAGTTTCACCAAGAGCGAAAACCCTTATTAAAAACCAACAAGAAATAACATATAAGCGATAAACGTTGTAAACATATGCAAATCATTTCATATATGTACATATGTATAAAAAAACAAAATTTTTTCAAATACTCTTTTTGCTATATTTTAAATGATTTACATATGTTTACCATGTTTGCTAATTGTTTAGATGTTATTCGTTGTTCTTTTTTAATAAAAGTTTCAAAATTTAGAAGAAAATTTCATTTAACTTGAAACTGCAAATAATAGATCCACGAAGCCTATAAAAACAAATAAAAGCTTTGTCTTACTTACCTACCTACTTGCCACACAAAACATTATCTTATTGTTTGTATTGCGTTGTTACCTTTTTCACTATATGAAAATAAACTGAAAAACTAAGTGCTAAACTTGGACCAATTCTTTAATGTGTTTAATTTAAGTTCAGAATATTTCGTATGCACTGTTCGATTTGGAGAACTTTTCTAACACAAAAGTGATTGTGGCACAACGTTTTAAATTTTTGGTTATATTTGTTTTGTCCTATTTAATTTTGTTAATGATAAAGATGGATTCTTATGATGGGTTCAAAACAGAAAAAAAATAAGTTAATATTTTTAAAGCAAGCTTTCTAAATATGAACCAAATCGGACCATAAATACTCGTTTACCAAATATATCGACTCGTGCGCCACGTATCGTCAAAATTTTTCCTTTTCATAGATAGTATACGTTCTAAATATGAAAAAATCGGACTATAAATACGGGGTTTTCAAATATCTCGACTCCTGCACCACCTATCGGATTAACTCATATTTTGTATTGGATTGTCATCGGGCTCTGAGCCAACTGTGAAGTTTCAAGTCTCTAGGTCATCTGGAAGTTGGTCGAAAATTGATTGCAAAATTTGCCCCTAGCAATCACACATACATACAGAGCAAGTTAAATTAACACTTGTAAAAACGGTTAAATTTTATCGAAAAAAGTACAAGTCCAATTATGAAAATTTAATTATGATTTATATCACAAGGATCATAGCCGTTACGGTCCGTGGTTAAACTGACACTCGTTGTTTAGGAATACTTTTTCATCCAATTTAAAATAAAAAGTTTTCTGAATTTAATTTGATATTTTCTGAATTTGAAATGAAAGTTTCTGAATTTGAAATGGAAATTCTGAATATAAATTGTAACTTTCTGAATTTAAATTGCAACTTTCGGAATTTAAAATGGAAATTCTGAATATGAATTGTAATTTTCTGATTTTGAAATGGAAATTCTGAATTTGGAATAGAAATTCAGAACTTATTGTAACTTTCTGAATTTAAATTGCAACTATCTGAACTAAAACTGAAAAAGGTGTAGAGAACGAATACGGAAATATAATTGATCGAACTAATTATTTAACGAAAGGCGGGAGAGACGAGAACGATACGAACATGACAGACATGACATTGCATTAGGGATGCCGAAAAACCATCGATGCATCGAAAATACCGATGTTTTGCTTCGATGCATCGAAAATTTTCCACTCGATGTATATAAATAGTCGATGCATAGAGGCGTCGATGCATCGATGTTTGCCGAACATCGCTTTGTCTGAAGTTCATAGAGAGGAAGATGCAGTTTTATAGCTCATAAAATGTTAGTATAATAAAGTGCAAGTTTCAATTGCTTTAATTTTTAATATTTTTTCTTTGGCTGACTTGCCTCTTTGTTATACNGACCAAAGTTATAATACCATTTCATGCTCATGAAAGGTATAATTATATGAGCTATAAAACTAGTACATACCGAAAAAGGTTCTTCATGTTTTATTTCCATAGTGGAGTAAAACTCTATGCGTATCGATGCATCGATGTACGCCCTCCGATGCATCGACAAATATCGATGTAAGTTTCGATGCATTGATGCGAGGAATAACATCGATGTATTTTTGCCACTGACATCCCTACATTGCACTGTTAGCCGCCATTAAGCGCAGAACAATATTCTGCTAGTTTTAAGGTTGAAATAGTGGTGACATAACCATAACCATATAAAAAATCTGTTCCAACCAACCTTATGGCCAACACCGTATTCAGTTAGTGGTGCCACACTATAACGCCATAGCCATTAAGATCTTATGATCTATATAACCGATTCAAAAACTAATGATGTCAAAATAAAGACAATTAATTCAGCTTACAACTAATTTTGGATCCAAAAATACTAAAAAACGAAAAAAAATTTCGTAATTTTTCATAAAATATCCTTTTTTTAACAAAATTTCATAAGTAATGCAAAAGAAATTTATATTACTAAGAAATTTGATGTACATATTTTATTACGATCTGCTGTTGAGTTTTAAAAATTTTGCGTTAATTTAGTGGTAGTGAAAGAAGTTCTGCGCAAAATATACTACGATATTACTCATTTTCCGCGTCTTGTTCCGCGTCTGGCAACACCGGCATTGTTGACTACGAAAAATTAGCTGTTTATGGTTATCATACCTTAACAGGCCTATTCTGCGTTGGTAACAAAAATTTTGTTACCGGTTAGTAAAGTTACTGTCAATTTTTAAACCCCTTTCGTATTCTCCACACTCTTGTAACCGGTAAGTTTTGTTACCATCTCATGAGCAGGTAACAAAATATTGCCCCGTGAAATATGCAACACCAGAATTTAAACAAAACTCCATAGCTGAATTGCTGAATAAATTAAAACGTTACCAAGGTAAATAGAATTGCGGTTTCAAGAAGTGGTGACAATCGTTGGTAACAAAATTAGCTTGTTAAAAAATGTGCGTTTACAAGCAGTATAGGCCTGTTAATCGATGATAGTTAATCTGGTTACGGTTATGAGAATGGTTATGGCTATGGCGTTATGGTATGTCACCACTAATTTAACCTTTAAGATGTCAAATTGTAATATATCGTCACCTGAAATGCAAGAAGACGTAACAAACATCATCGTTGAAATGCAAAAAGTCATAACTAATAAAATATTCAAAATTCACGTTTTGATGTATATGATGGATTTTAACGAATTACAACTCCCCACATCATTTTATGAAAAAAATTTAAATATTAGTCACTTTTAAATATTAGTAGACTTTTTCCATTTCATTTACGATGCTTTAAGTCTTTTTGCATTTCAGGTGACGATATGCGCTTTGTTAAATGAACTGTATGTAATAATAAATTATTAAACCAAGTAACCGCGTTTGTGCATTACAGGCTAACCTAATATCCAATGAAATCAAATGCAAACGCATGCAAGTCAATTTCGGGTGACGCAAATAAACAAATTCGACGGCATGCGTACCAAAACGCAAGCCGCGAATATTAGGTTAGCCTGTAAGAAGAGGAAGAAGTGGCAAGGCCGTTCATATATACATATCAGCGGTCGGCATTCTAACCAGTGTTGCCACAAAAAATTTGCCAAATTCCTCAAAACAAATGAAAAATCCTCAAAATCCGAACAAATTACTCAACATTTTCTTATTACAGATATGTGTATTATGTACCAGGGATGTTGCGAATGTGGAATTTTAGACATCCGCGGATGCGAATTCGGATGCGGATGTTCAAACGCTAACATCCGCGGATGTGAATGCGAATGCGGATGTCAAGTATTTTTATACCCGAGCGCACTTGTACGCAAGGGTATTATAACTCTTTTCACATGACGGCTGTTTGTAACAGGCAAAACGAATCGAGATAGATATAGACAAATGTATACATAAATGATCAGAATGAAAAGAGTAACCGTATGTGCACAAGATAACTCGAGTACAAATTGAGATATCTTAAAGAAACTTGGTATGTGTACTTATTTTGAAATGAAATTAAAAATGAGAATATTAAAATTTTTTGGAAATGCGCGTAGGCACGCCCACTTATGATTACATGTGTATATCTTGGGAACCGCTCCACCAATTTCTCCCAAACTTGGCACAGTTGTTGGCCTTCACAAAACATACCAAACGGCTGAAAATTTAAAAAATCATATAATAACCACGCCCACATCTTATATAACGCTAATTTAGAGAAATACGAAAGCTTCGATAAATCAGTAATCAATACTGCAGCTAATTTATTCAAAATTGATGTTTGCAATAATTCTTTAGCAAAAAGTACGCTTATAATAAAATGTTGGAAAATGGGCGTGACCCCGCCTACTTAAAACCACTTATGTGTATCTCGGTAACCGTTCGATCAATGTGTACCAAACTCGGTATGATTATAGTGGTTGCCCCATAAAGGCAAAACGTTGAAAGTTATTAAAATCCGACTAAAATTACGACCACCTTTTTATAACGCTAATTTTACCCAAAATTGATACTAACAACAATCCCTTGAAAAGAATTAACATTATGGAATTTTGGAAAATGGACGTGATGCCGCCCACATATATCTGTATAAGTTTATCTCATTAACTCTAACTGAACGTTCTATCGAAGATGTTTGAAATAAACGTAAAACCACCACTGCTTACCAAGTAGCGGTAGTTTTCGTAAAGGTGAAAAAACTATATTGAATACTTGCGCCGGGTATTTAATGTTCGGCTCCGCCCGAACTTAGACTTTTTTACTTGTTAAGAAATAATTTAGGTGAGTAAATTAGGTGATTTAGTTAAATAAAAAATGGAAAGGTTAGTAATTTTTAATAATTTTTTTTTTTAGTACTTGAATTTAAAAATTGGAACATTGTATTCAATAAAAAGTTTTTAAAGGGTCGTAAATCAAACCTGCGCCACTAAATAACTACTCGCTCGCTGCGAAAAACTTGAAACTTGACAAAATTGTAAATTCTATTCGATTGACGCTGCACCAGTCGAGGGGACTTTCTTCATTCTCATTCTTTTGGTTGTTTCTGAATGTGGAGAACCAGTAACGTCAACAGCGTTTTTCGATTTTTGTAATTCATTTTTGATCCTTTCTTCTGTGACTGACCAGATATATGTTTTATCATTGCACTTGCATAATATTCCAGTTACCGAAACAGTTATTTTTTTACCAGTTAAAATTGGTCTAATATTTTTTATTCCGAAAGTTTTTTTCTGGATAATAAACAAACAGCTTATCAAAATTAAACCAATTTGGTATCATGTGAGAGGACTGAAATAGCTTTTAAACAGAAATAACGAACGAAGGTTACCACTTCTATTTATATATTTTTTATATAATTTAATACTAAAGAAATTCATATACCTGACTCAAGATTTGTTCTATGGTAATTAATTATCATTTTTTATTGAAATATTTTTCAATAGGTGACTTTGCGTGTTTAGACATTTCAGTTTTAAAGCTATTTAAGTCCTCTATCATTTGATACCAAACTTGTTTAATTGGGATAAGCGGTTTGTTTATTGTCCGGAAAGGACTTTTAGTTGGGAATAAAAAATATTTGGCCAAGTTTAACTCGTAAAGAAAATAACTGTTACTTCAGGTCCCTTCAATATTCGCATTCGCAAAAGATCCGCATTGATTAATGCGAATGCGAATGCGAATGTTAAAATTAATGCGAAAGCTCCGCGGTTGCGAATGCGAATGCGAATATTCGCAACAACCCTGTTATGTACTACTATTTACAGGTACTTAGTATAAAAATTAATTACATTCTCCAATTCAATTGGTACATTTGTTCTTGCGGCTCAAACAAAGTATGACCGTTATTTTTTATGCCTTGCTTTTTATATAATATTGCTGCAACTACATCAGTGCTCAATCTCTCAAGACACTCCTACACATTTTTAAACTACTAAAGCATTAGAGAAGGGCTATATTAGTAATGCAGATATATTTTTTTTTTAATTGGGCAACTTATATGAACCTGAGGAATCTTTTAATTCAAAAACTTTTTTCCTATAATTTTCTGAATCTAATGAAGAATCAATATGAATATTCTTATGATCACACAATACGTGTTCTCTCCATTCGATATCGAGATTTTGCAAGTTCAAAATAAGTTGAAAATATAACGATTGATTTTCTGGCCGCCATGTTGACGCAAGAGAAAAAAATCGAAGAAAACCAAACTCTTTTACATTGTAAACCGGAAGAGAGCTAAAATTCTTTACTTGAACGAGTCATGTTTACATGGTGTATGGCGAAATGCCAAAAGTAGGTTTGAAGAATGTTAGGCAAGCCGCTTGTGTGGTGTATTTCGCTCCTTGTAAAACTTCGAAAAGCTTTTTGTTCAGAAATTTCCAGAGCGATTTAACAACTCTGTTGTGTAAAACATGGTTGCATTTGTTATCTGCAAATATGTCGAGAGAAACTTCCTCAAAATAAAAATCCTCAAAAAATACTCAAGCGCACCCGAAATTCCTCAGGTTTTGAGGGATTATCCATCGATCCATCGACTAAAGACAGATCCTAAAAGGCCAGTCACGGGACTAGCGTCGCTGTCTGTGANAACTCTGTTGTGTAAAACATGGTTGCATTTGTTATCTGCAAATATGTCGAGAGAAACTTCCTCAAAATAAAAATCCTCAAAAAATACTCAAGCGCACCCGAAATTCCTCAGGTTTTGAGGGATTATCCATCGATCCATCGACTAAAGACAGATCCTAAAAGGCCAGTCACGGGACTAGCGTCGCTGTCTGTGACTAAATTTGACTCCTGGGTCTGGGTCTGAGTCTCCACTTGTCCGTCCAGGTTACCCTTGGCCAGAGCTGGTTCACTCTCCCCTTTACTGGGGTCGTCTTTAGATGGCGGGTTAGAAGCCATGGGTTCGTTAGTGGTGCCTTCCGCGTTTTGAGAAATGCCCTCATTCCCCTTTTGGGTTTTAAGGGTGATGGAGTAAAAGCCGTAGCTTGTTACCCCATTGTTTTCTGCGAGGATAGGCAGAGACTCCTCGTTTATCACAAGCGTGATATATCTCTGCTGGTCCTTCTCCTCGCTGATCTTCACTACTCTCCAATCAAGGGTCGGTAGTGAGTCGTTGGAGAGCTGGATAATCTCCAAGATGCCTTCGGGCTTAGCGGGTTCTTCTCGCACCCATTCCCTGGCCCGGGGCCTGCAAGGGATTTCATCCCTATGGACGGCCGCCAGGTTCGCGCCGGGCCACAGTTCCCCCAGCATGGCTATGGCTTCCTTGTACAACTTCGCCGACCTCTCGTCAGCGCAGGAAACCAGTTTTGTGCGGCCCTGGTAAAGACCCGCGTCACGAACTACAGGGGGGGTGGGGGTCCACTAGGACGGACTTCCAATTGTCCGCAGTAAGGTTCCCCTCCGGGTACCCCCTATCTATTATCGCTAGGACACAGTGGTCCTTAGCAACGTCGCTGAAGGCTCTCTGTGCCCGAGAAGGGTTAGTAGGGCCGGAAGAGGTAGCAGCTCTTGGCTTCTTATGTTCCAGTCCAGTGCTGTTATCCACTGATCGTTGCCTCTTTGAGCCTGTTGGTTTGGAGCTATTGGAAGCTGCCTCGGGGTTCGCGGGGGCGTCCATGCTCTCCGTCCGTTTCCGGCACGCGAGGATGCCCTTGGCCCATTCCACCAGCTCCTTCTGTTCCTGGTTACCAGGATTATCACCGAATTTTGCGAGAAGCCTTGAGGCGGCTCTTCGCTCCCGTTGCGCCTTGACGGCCGGACGAACCTCCTTCTTCGCCCTGTGGCGACCGGTTGATGCCCTTTGAGGGTTCAGGTCTCTGCGCTTGACGACAGGGCTAACAGCTACAGTCCCCGCAGTGGGCTCTTTAGTGTCGGGTGCCTCCACGGCCGCGACCGCTGTTGATCTACCCTCGAGGGGTTTGTCCACAGCTACCTCGCACATGGCGGGCCGACAACCTATTCCTACCGGCCGTACAGGCCTGCTTTGCGTCTCGGTCTCCGGGACCTTGGGTCCCTCGAGGGGTACATTGGAGCCGGTGATGAGCGCAGAAGGACTTTTGGGCTTGCCCGATGAAGTTGGCCGTGAAGGCCCCTTTGGAGCCGTACCAGCGGTAGCCAAGGGTTTTTCGACATTATTAACGCCGTGTCCGTCGGCGGCATTTTTACCTGTGCAGGGATCCGGGGCTAAATTGTTTAAATTCATTACATCTGGTTCTTTGGTCGCATACTGAGCCGAAGCCTTTCTGCGACCTGATAAAAATAAGGAGGGAAACGAACGGTCGGCCACGGCAGAGCCCCATGCCGCGGTAAGTCCACCGTTACTCCCGGGGGCGGACAGGTATCCGGAAGGGGCCGTTAAAATACAGTTGGAAAGGCCCCTGACTGCAAACCATCCGGTGACGCATGACACACTGGATTAGGGGGGCGTTTTATACCTACCGCCAGGTACCCCATAGAAATAGCCTAAGTATGCCCACCCCAGCCTCCCCTGGGCGAGCCAATACGGCCAGCCGCGCGGCGAGGCAGGAGAGTTTATACCTCGGCCTTAGCTAGGTCCCGCCTGCTTGCACCACCGCAGCACAGGAACAAGCACCAAGCCTGCCTTGCCACAGCGGTGCAAGCAGCGATGCCCATTGCCCAGTCGGCACCCGCTTGGAGGATACATCTAGGAGGATTTTCGCCGACTCGCTGGCTATCTTCCAAGGCGAATTCATATATATATACAATAACTAGCAGACCCGGCGAACTTCGTCCCGTTCCAAATTAATTTTTTTATTGAAACATTTGGTCCAACGTTTTCGCCAGCAATTTACGTTCACGTTCAAAGCGTTATACCGGGAAGAAGTCCTTGCGGCTCGATAGTGAATCGTTCTTGGATCTGTATAGTATAGTTGGTGGCGATTTCTAAACTGGTGAGTATCATTGGTCCACATGCTGTTTAGTCACCGTAAAGCAAGGACCGCAATTGTTCTGATGGTTGATTTAACGGGAGTAAAGTGACTTTGATCCCTGATGTCTCCGAATCGACGATTTTTAGTTATAACTCGGCTCCAGCACCACTAAAAATCATCATTAAAATCGTTTAGGGGGAGTTAAGCCACCAGAATAAGTATTTTACATACTGACACTCTTCGGCGTTTTTTCCCATACAAAAAACTATCACGCATTCGTTATACGGAGAATATGCGCAACATCATCAGCGAAAAAAATTCCCTGAAATCAACGGTAACGGGCGAACTACAAAACTGCATACTCAATTTGGTGCCATTTGATGCAAAATTAACTATAAAAAAATAACGAAAAAATGTATTATGAAAAAAACACTGTGTTCTGGGTGTATATATACAGATAGGTTAAAGTTTCAATATGTTCGGAAAGCGCCACGTCCCTTTTCCAGTAGCCCCAAAATCTCTATACCAGGACACTACCGCAAATACTTCCAGAGATGTACGGTATGAAAAATTCGATATGTATGGGTGATGCCACGCTCCGTTAATATATCGAAAGTCTGCAGTAGGTGTCCAAAATTTAAAAAAATCGCTACAGGCGTTCGCGAAATCACCTCTTATAAAAAGAAGGAGCTTCTCTTTATATAATTAGTGTAGGTAACACAGAGCAACACCGATTTTGATGCGGCAAATGTTGAAGCTGTTTTTGATAGGCTTTTTTGTGCTGGTTATGAATCCGTAACTATAAAGTTTTCATCAGCTCCAGATTTGAGAAAATTGTGGTGAAAAAATCGGGCTTTTTGAAATATTTGAGAAGTTTTAGTAATGAAGCAAAATGTGATAGAACCTTCCACTTAGGCTTAAATTAAAGCTAGAACTACAGACTACTATCCTTGAAAGTACTATTCCTGCACCTTGCCCTGATGGTCACCTATACTCATTTACTTTTTACCGTCCAACATTAAAAAAAATACTGGAAAATTATGCAATTGAAAAAAGGTGTAAAAATCAGTGTTAGCTGTTCAATAAATGACTATAGGTGACCATAGGGTCAAGGTGTATGAATGGTATTTTCAGGGATTGAAGTCAGAAGCCCAAGGCTTAATTTAAGCCTAAGTTCTATCACCTTTTGCTTAATTGCGGTAGGTACTCAAACTTCCCAAAATCAGTTATTTCTGTTCAACAAATGACTATAAGTGACCATAAAGCAAAGGTGCAGGGATTTGTAAGGATAGTATTCGAGAGTTCNTACTTTTTATCGTCCAACAATAAAAAAAAATACTGGAAAATTATGCAATTGAAAAAAATGGTGTAAAAATCAGTGTTAGCTGTTCAATAAACGATTATAGGTGACCTTAGGGTCAAGGTGCAGGAATGGTATTTTTAGGGTTTGAAGTCAGAAGTCCAGGCCTTAATTTAAGCCTAAGTGGAAGGTTCTATCACCTTTTTCTTAATTGCGGTAGGTACTCCAGCTTCCCAAAATCAGTTATTCCTGTTCAACAAATGACTATAAGTGACCATCAAGCAAAGGTGCAGGAATTTGTAAGGATAGTATTCGAGAGTTCTAGCTTTAATTTAGGTCTAAGTGAAGGGTTCTATTGCTTTTTGTTTCTTTGCTAGAGCTTCTCAAATATTGAAAAAAAAGCGATTTTTTGACACTTTGTCCTCGTTTTTCTTAAAATCTGGAGCTGTTGAAAACCTTATGCTTACGGATTCGTAATCAGTACACAAAAATTCGGCAAAAATAGCGTTAACATTTGTTGCATCAAATTTTTTCCCATTTTTGTTGGCCTGTGTAATAAGTATTGTTAAATAGCCAATACCCGCATGTTTGCGCCGACTTCAAACACCTTTCGAACTGTAAAACAATGACTCGATTCTATTCTACGCATATCTATAATACGGGTATTGAATTTCAAGCNATACCCGCATGTTCGCGCCGACTTCAAACACCCTTCGAACTGTAAACCAATAACTCGATTCTATTCTACGCATATCGATAATAAATACGATTTTTTTGAATAGATCGGTATCTGGTCCACCTATCACAAAAAATATCTTATATGTTAACCCAGCCAAAAAGCTACCTGCGTGCCAAATTTCAAGCAAATCGGACCATAAATAAGACTTTTTCGAATAGATCGGTCCCTGGTCCACTTAACGGAAAAAATAGATCCTATATCCTTATCTAGGCAAAAGGCTACCAATGTACCAAATACATTTTTTTAACGTAGCTCGATCCCTGCGCCACCTATCGGAAAAATTTAAACTCTGTGCACTCCTTCTTCTAAACACATTTCCAAAAAAGCANGCGAACACCAAAAGAATGGCTTTCAAAATATATATTATAATAGATTATAGATAATCTCTGGCCCGCCGACCTGACTAACGTTGTTAGATTGATATACATCCTGTTCAATAATGTACTAATTCTAAGCTAATTTCTACAATTTTTTTATAGAGCAACATATGTATGTGAATTCGTTTAAAAATAAAATCATTTCCAGAAAGGCCCGGTTGAATTAAAATAAAAAGCATCATAGATATGATAGTTTATTGCGTGGACGTGAATTTGGAATAACTGGAATATGTTGGCCATTTTGGCAGGTTTATTTATCCTCACGAATATATATTCTGAGTTTGCAGCAAATCGGACTATAAATACGATTTTTTAGCATAGCACCACCTATCGGAAAAGTTAAAAGTTTCTGCACTTCTCCTACCAAACACCTTTCCAACAAAGCAACAACCATTCGAATCGGTTAAGAAACATAGCAGAAAATTGTTCCCAATTGATTCATGCTCCCAATGAATTTCACAATTATCCGAAATTTTCCACGCTTTCGTCGAAAAAAATTAAAATTTTTCGCGTTCTGCCGGATTTTTCCGAGTTTTCCACTTGGAATTTTCTATTTTTCCATTCGAATGCCATTCCGAAGGAATTCCACACAAAATTCCATACAAAAAAATCAATTTTAGATTTGTCCAATTTTCCGACTTTCTCGGAGGGTTTTCCCAAATTTTCTTTCGTAAAAACCTTCTCCTGGCAATTACGAATAACTAAAAAAAAATTTTATCCAAATCGGCCCAACCGTTCTCAATTGATGAATTACTATACATCTTTCAAACCATTTTTATGTATATAGATTAATTATTAATAAACAATTACTGATGTTTACTTCACTAGATCGATTCGGTAGATCAATATCTGCAATTGNGGGTTTTCCCAAATTTTCTTTCGTAAAAACCTTCTCCTGGCAATTACGAATAACTAAAAAAAAATTTTATCCAAATCGGCCCAACCGTTCTCAATTGATGAATTACTATACATCTTTCAAACCATTTTTATGTATATAGATTAATTATTAATAAACAATTACTGATGTTTACTTCACTAGATCGATTCGGTAGATCAATATCTGCAATTGAAAAAAAATCGTTAANATAAACGATTTCATCAAAAGTTGCTATTAAGAGAGGAAAAAAGAAGCGTTCGTACTCAAAAAGAAAAAAATGCATTATTCGAAAAATTCGCATTTCTGAGCAAAAAGAAAAAATACGTGCCTCCTTAAATTGTTCAAGGTACAATCCCTGTGAGTTTTATCGCAAACTTAAATTCACTTTCCCCCGGCCTGGGTGATTTGAGATGGAATGAGATATAAATACATATCGATGGCTGAGTGGAAGATCGACCTATCTCGGCAGCCA
>NW_016169106.1:0-1127 GCF_001687245.7 Rhagoletis zephyria
TAAGCTTGATTTAGAAAATCTGCTGCAAAAATGCTAGCGATTTTTGTGAGTGCAGTGAATTAACTAGTAGTAGTTGGAGTGTGGAGCGGTGAACGGCGGCGAGGGAGTGGTCAACGACTGAAAGGCGGGCGTGCACGAAACACGAAAGGCGGCCAATGCGGACCACGCGGCTTAGCTGAGACCACTTGTGTAGTGGCTCACCTTAGCACGCTAAATAGCGAGCGTGTAGCGTTTTGTTTTTTTGTATAGTTTGCTTGGGTTTTACTACTGACTTACAATTTGACTTCTTGGCCAGCAACTTTGTAAGAGTAAAGTGACGGTTTTCGCTTTTAAATGGTATTTTGACTTTTGATTTCTGCTGCTTGGCCAGCGGAGCGACACTTGAATTTATATGTGTGTCAACGCCGCAGTCACCAGCGATGACACCATGAAACGGCGGAAAGAGTTGCGGCGCACGGACGCTCGCTGTGGCAAATGTCAGCGGCCAGCGTTATAAATACTGCAAGTACATATGTATGTATGTGTTTTAATAAAAAAAATAAAATTTTTTTTTAATAGACTCTTCATATCATTTCACTTGGATTTCGATTTCGCCCCCATTGCGCTTTTAATTTCGGCTTCATTTCGCGCGCTTGAAATGTGATTTCCGCTGAACAAATTGCCGCAAGCGTGCAGTCGAGGGGGCATCAGGCGAAACGCTCACCTGTTCACAGCGCTGTCACCAACGACAGTTTCATATATATACATATTTAGATTAGGGTGGTCGAAAAAAAAGTCGGAATGCTTTCATACCCCAAAGGATTGTTCTATAGTATACCGGTTAAAAGAATACCCCCGTTTTTTTTTTTATTTTGAGATCAAAATATATTAATGAAAATGAAATTATATAGAATTTTTAAAGTCAATATTTTTCGATCGGAAAACTTTTTTTCTTCTGGAGGCTTTCAATATTAATACCAGAGGTATATTTGTTTCGAAATTGAACAATCCTAGGGGGTGGGTGCATTGAAGTTCTGACTTTACTTTTTCACATGCATCTTTGGACCACCCTAATGTAATGCGAAAATTTGCAAAGTGATTTAGTACTGACCGATTGGCACCGCCGTTTTCCTGCAGTTACATGTTTT
>NW_016169106.1:1731-8192 GCF_001687245.7 Rhagoletis zephyria
ACAGGTTAAGAAGGAAAATTCAATGGCCAGGCACTATGTGTTTCTAACGAAGCAACGTTATATGGGTAATTGTATTGCCGTCTTAAATGACATTAAGCTTACATTCCTCGCTTTATCTCATATCGGAGAAAACTAATACTCATTTAAAATAATGGCGAATATTTGTTCCTTAATACATACTCCTAAGAAAAATATATCAAGCCTTAAATTTTTATTTGTTTCTGTGAATTCCTCGAAAACGGCATACAAGTAAAGAGTTATTTTAGCTGTGTATTTTGAAATTATCCCCCAAAAATTTATCATTATCTAAAATAATTTACTACTAATTTGTTCAAATTTTTCTTCTTTCACATTTTCAGAATTATGTCTATCACCGATCTGCCACCTTTGCCAAAGAGTCTAGCGGTATTAATAAAATGCTTGGTTCCGATTCTGGTTTGATTAGCGACGATACTGACATGAATATCGAACAACAAAACAACAACAATAACACCAACATCAACAATTATAGTTTGAGTAACAACAATCTAGACAATAAGGTAGACTACCAAAAAGAGGATAATAATAATAATAGCAACAACAATAGCAATAGTACTGCCATCGGCAATAAAAGTATTGGCAAAAATGGTTTTGATTTAGCGAAATCGTTGGAAAGCAATGAAATTGAATTGAACAATACAACCGGCAAGTCAAAGACATCGAGTGCTACAACCACAACAACAACAACAACAACAGTAATAACACATGCAACAGAAACAACGGCAACATCAGCGACGTCTACAGCGACAGCAACCACAACAACCACAACAATGTCAGCAACGCCCGCAAAATCAGCCGTCAATCGAATGCCACCGGCGCTGGTGGCGGTGGTACGTTGGCGAGCGTGACAGGAAGCACACTGGATACGCAATTAGCCATTTTAAGAAAAGAAATGGTAAGTGTAAGGCTAATGCCTTTTTTCTTGTTTATTTTCGGTTTTTTTTTTATGGTGGTTAGAGACACACTGCGGGAATGTTAAATTGTTGCGCATTATTAGTACACTATGTACTATATTTGATGGGGAGCGTAAAAGTATAGAAATTATTATTTTTTGTTTGTTTGTTTATTGTACGTTGAGCACTTCATTTGTCGAAGATTTAGTGAAATTATGGGCAAATTATGAGCTAATGTCCGGAAGAAGACCGGAAGCAAAAATATATGCGGTACTAACAATTTTTTTATGAGCGCATAATATTTGAAATTTATTGAACCCAACACGGGTGATTGACGGAAGTTCTACACAGGTGCTGACAGAGCAAACAGTTATCAAGTTTAATGCAATTGTGGCTTATAGTCTAGTTTTTATGCTTAAGAAGACAGTACTTCAAAAGTGATAGGATGGTGTACAAGGCGAATTCATATAAGGTGATAGAGGCAGCACAAAAACAAAAACTACACAAACAAATGACAATAAGAACATGAACAAATTTACAACATCATTTTGACAACCAGCAGAATTCGCCTTCAATTCAGTTGCTCTGGTAACAATTCCTTGTATGAATTCGCCTTGATTGTGTTTTGAGTTTGAATCTTAGTCAAATTGCCACATTTTAGGCGCATACGGTTGCTTGCCAGCGACTCTGCAGATCTTGGCGATATGATATGATATTTCTTGTTATAACTCCTCCATATATGTATGCAGCTAGAGAGATGAAATTTCGCACCTTTTTCACTCATTATCAACAAAAAGCTTACAGATCGGACCACTTTAGCCTATAGCATCCATACAGCTGATTGTTAAGATAGGGGGTTTTACTTTAAATGGTGGTGAAGGTAAACATTTTTATTAGCTCCCAAAATAGTAACTTTGAAAAGCCGTAATAGGTTGTAGTGAAACTTTCTGATGTTCACGAAAGGTGTGAAACCTGTTCTCACCTGTTTCGTTTTAATTTTGTTACGAAATGTAAATATACCCGTCTTTTATGTGTGGTTTTTAAGAAGAAAGTCAGAATCACAAGCTCGATTTTTGTAGTTTAGCAAAAAAAAAATTTATTTCTTTTCTCTCATTTTAAAAAAGTGTAGCATTTTTCATTAAATTTCTGCTACCCTGGTCTTTGTGAATAAGCAACGCTCTTAGCGCTAACAAAATTTCGATAGCTGCCGGTTTGAAAATGAGTAGCTAACAGTAAGTGAAAACAACACCAAATAGTTTTTACGTGTGTTGCGTTTTTATTGGAAATTAACTTCACTTGGATTTTTTTTTTTCGCGAGGCACCAACGCCTCTCTATGTCTTTTTATATGCACCGAAGAAAGTCAACAGCAGACAAGTATAAACATAACTAAACATTTAAGAGAATACGAAGAAGGCAAAGTGAGGAAGACCAACTTGAAGAAAAAAAGTGAAAATTGAAGACAGAATGTTTTACCTTTAGTCTACGAACTAGCAAAATACAACAACTATGTAAAGCGTCTACCAAACTAAAGACGAATGGATGATTTTTTTTATTTCTCTTGTTTGTTTATTCATTATGAAGAATTTTGCTAGATTCTTATTTATTCCAAATATTCTGCTAAAAGTTGCTCAGTAAAAGCGATATTACGGTCTGTGATGAATTTATATTTTGACAGTGTGGCTAGTTCGGAAATATTCATGAAATGGTGTAAAATTGATACTGCGAGTAATTTAATAAATATAGTGTTTAAGGATTTGACTTTACACGTTTGGGGTATTTTATAATTTTTTAGCTAAACTCGATTCGTTGATCCTAGTTCAGATGCTACCTTAAGGCATCTGAGGACGTTAAAAGCTTTTTGACTGTCGGTTAAGATCGCAACATACTGATTCCGGTTTTTGCGTTTGGCTTGGAAATGGACAGATGTTTTCCCACAGGTCCCAAGTATTTCAAACCCGGTCCGAATCAGTTCACTATCCCCGTACCAACTATGTATTATTTATGTGTTGGTTTATTTGATATGCTTTCGAGTATACACATCGCTCACGATCTTCAAAAGTGAGCTTTTATTTAACTTTCAGCAAAAGCTGGAGATCAAATTTTTGTTATCATTTGATGAACAGTTAAGCTTAAGGTAAAGTCTTCCTTGCCCATATGATTAGCTTCTGCTAAGAAATAGTTTTTCGCATTTTCTGACGAACTTGTAATTTTGAGATGTGCCTCTTTTGAAGACGCTGTGCGATATGATCTATCAAATTTTTTACTGACAATTTTAAACTTTTTCATTTATTTTTCAGTAATAAAACCGGTGACAAAAATTTATCACTGATACAGAATAGAGCCGTTATTCCAGTTTTAAGCCTTTTTGTAAAACTGAACTGTGGATTCCAAATAGAAATTTCAGGGTATATTTTCGTTAGAATATCGATCATTCTACGCCTCAGAAACTCTTCTGTCCCAATGTTGGTACCACTCAACCGCATGATAGACTCCATCGCCCAAGTTTGGATATTAATAAGAAGATAGAGTGATATCTAGAATAACTTACACGGATGCTCAAGTTCTCATGCTTAGACTTATGCATTCACTGTTTCGCTTACAGCCTAATTTCATAGTAAAACTGGCGGACATGATCTTAAGGACTTTTTAAAAATTTTTTCTTACAAATTATGAGCTTGGCGAATATCGATAAAATTTTTATAAGTTCACTACTTCTCGCTCTATTTACAAAAATTAGGTATCACTGGAAAGGTAATACATCAAGTTATCCATCTGTTTTAACATCATAAAAATTTTTCATACAAAATTCCTTTGGAAATTACGGTGGTTTTTTCATTCTAAAATTGCGATCTATATTCCCAAGACTATTTTGACTAAGCCATATTCAATAAAAAGACTAAAAAATATTCGTTCCAATTCCGCGAAGGAGTCTCAAAAAGTTATGCATTTTTGAAGTTGCTTCAAAAAACCAAAAGTAAAAGTTTAATCTCGGTTGGGCGCAAATGAATTAATCAAAGAAATCCTAGACAAAATGAGCTACATACATAGCACATGCTTACTAGAATAATTTTTAGACACAAATTAGGTAGTTTTGCACAACTATGGTATTTGTGGAGATGTTAAAGACTTGTAAATATGTACATATATATATAGATAGTCGCTGACTAATTGACTAATAACACTTTCTTCCGCTTGACTGCGGCACATATGACGTTGCATTTGTTGTTGTTAAAGTACAGCAATGTTTGCCGCTTCTAGTTCCAATGGACATGATGAAGGCAACCCACAAACTTTCGCTTAGTACGAGTATGTACTGTGTAATGTTTAGTTTGTACACATACATACATTTTTATAGGTGTACAGTATTGATGAGCTCTCTGCAAGCCGCTAGTATTTTTGGTGCATTATTTTTACAAGTCAGTGGGCGTGAGTATATACATACATGTATCCAAACATATATACATATACATATACGTACATATTTATGTTCGTATATAAATACGTACGTGCACTCATAAGTTTGTGTATCTTCTCTATTTTGGCAGTTAGTCTAAGACTTTTCAGTCAAATCACATAAGATTTTGTGGGATGCTGCCACAAAGTCGAAAGCAGAAAGTCGTACATATATATATACGTACATACATATCTACATTTGCATATGTAGTTATTTATGTGCATATAATCATACGTGTGAGGCGTTTGTAGGTGTGTTTCTTGCGCTCTCGGTTGCCACTTTGGTAAATTATTACCAAAATTGGTAGACAAAATTTGGGCTGGTAAAAAGGTAGAATTTTGTTCGTTTTGGTAGAGTTTTGTTAAAGTAGTTTGTTTAAAAAAATTAAACTTTACGTTCCCGCTTTAATAAGTACATATGTATGTATGTATGTGTGTATGTATATCGATAAAAGTTGAACATATCGTGCTCCATTCAAAACTCATTTTACTGGAATTCTGAGGAGCTTTTGATTGCCTAAATATTTTAAATGATTCTCTAAATAAATATAATAAATTAACGGGTATGTAAGTACTCATTATGTTTGTACGCAAAAAAAAATATAAGAATCCACCCCAGTTTTAATAAATAACAATTGCTAAATGAAAAAGGTCACAAAAGACAGGCGACAATAAATTACAAAAAAAAAAATTAAAAATCAACGGAGATTTTTAGCTGCACATTGTTGGTTATAAAGAGTAAAAAGCTCGAAATTCAGACATTTTTTTGATTTTTTCTAAATTTTGTATATAGCTTTAATCCTTGATTTTTATGGATTTGTTTATTATTATACAAACAAAAAAAAAATATTTTTAATTGAAGAAATTAAAAAATTAACCAAGGGGTTGCTGAGTCTCTGTATTTGTCCATAAAAACTCCAGTTTTAATTTTTTCAAATGACGAAGTTTCGTTGTTGCCTTTACTCTCATCACTTTCGCTTTTGGTTGAAGGAAACCGAGAAGATGCTATTAATATGATCTCAAATACCATATCAATAGTCAAATGAAAAGTTACAGTAACTAAAAAATGTTATAGGTAAATTTTTTTCCAGCGGAAGTATTTTTTTCATCAGTGGCAACCCTGCTTGCGCATCAACATCTTCATCCAATAGCTTGTTGTTCGCGCTGCTATTCTATCATCGCCTTTTCGTCATTTACCCTTTACACCCGGTGCTCTTTCACAGCCACACAGAGCCATTAGTTACTCATGTCGTATGTCTGTCTGCCTGTCAACCAGCCAGTCAGTCAGTGAGTTAGATGTTAGTGAGCTCTGCTTTTATTAGAAGAAAGTGAATTGAGTTGACCTTAAAAATTTTCTTCATTTGCCTTTTAACGGTTTTACATATTACATATGTATGTACATATGCCACCTTCTCCGTTGGTCTTCTTTTAATATATTTACTTTTAGTGTTTTCTCATCTCGGCTGCATTTCCTTATCGACTGTAGCAAACCGGGTCTTGGACTAAAAAAAAACGATAAAATTTAAATGAAAAACGAACAAAATAAATTTTATAAAAATAAACCATTGGTGCATATGGATAAATTTAAAATAAAAAATGCAAAGCTAAAAATAAACAACACTAAACATACATACACACAATGGAATACTATAAATACAAACATTGGAATGTTTTAAAAATACATACATACATACATTTGTGCATAAGCATGAGATAAACTGTAAATGCACAATTTTACTATGCATCGCGCACACTGAGGTACATGCATATATACATACATACATATATTTTTGTGTCCACACTGCATGCCATAGTCTTTTGTTAGCTTCATCTCAATTTTTTCTCTGCCTACAAGTATTGAGCATTGTGTTTTTATAAGCTTTTATTTATTTATTTATGTATTTATTTCACTTCTATGCATTGTTTTCTTTTACTACATTTTGTTTGCTTTCTTTCGTCCTCATACTTTTTCATATGTGCCCATAAAATACTTATACTCACCCTAGCCATTGTACGCATCTTTGCGCATGCGCTTTTGCCCATTGTGCGTTTTCCTTGTGCAATTGGCACGTCGC
>NW_016169106.1:9361-18015 GCF_001687245.7 Rhagoletis zephyria
TTCGGCTTTTAAAATCGTCAAAATATGACGCGCAGCTTAAAGTTCGTTAAATTCAATCTATATATGGTCAATTTATATTTATTTACAAATTAAAGTAAAAAAAAAAATTGTGGGCTTTTTGCTTCTCAAAACTAAGCAATCGCTTTTTCTGAAAATGTAATACCTTTTGTTCGAATTATTGAAATAAATTTAAGTAAAAGGTCTGAAGGTATTTTTTTTTAACAAATTTTTTAAGCTCAAACTGTTTGGTCATCTAGGGTGATTTTTTTCAAAAAATTCTTAAAAAAAGCTATTTTTGTTCATAACAAACTCATTGTTTGGAGGTATTTTCAAATCGGTCCGAAATATTTTGATGGCAGTCCCAAAATATAATAGGTTTCAATTATGGCTGCTCTCTGCACTTCTTCCAGCTGCTTGACGATGATGGCCTTGCACAGGGCTTTCCACCACGTTCCACGAATACCCCGCAAAATAAAATTGGCTTAACTATGGTTTCAAAAGGCCAATGAACTACTTTCGGTGAGAGACTTCAGCGTTTTCCAATGGCCGTCCTACACCAATATAGGGCTACTGTTGCCTTCTGAACTTTTTTCTCTACGCTGGGCTTCCAGGAAAGCTTGTCCAAGTACTTCACTCTGTCAGAAAGGGTTAGTGCAAGACCGCCCATTGAGGGAAGACGGAAAGTCGGTACCTTAAACCTTTTAGTAAAGATAACAAGCTCCGTTTTGCCCGCAGTTAAAAGCCCAATGTTCAAGCAAGTTCTGGTAACCCTGCATGAGTTCAAACAGTGTTTCTAGAAACCTTCCCCTTGTTAGCAGTGCTACATCGTCAACATATGCAACCACCCGGCAGAAACTTCGCTCCAGGGCCGCTGACGATGGTAACCAAGAACCTCCCCTTGCGTGGTGCCTCTACTCGCACATTGCCGGATTTAAACGCTGCCCCTCTCTGCCGCAACAATCCTTTGGCAAAGCTTGCGCCACATAAATCTTACAAGGTCGGCTCCGGCCCCTAGCCTCTTTAGGGAGTTTAAAAAGCACAACGTTTTCAAAAAATTATTTATTTTTCTTTAATTAGTCATTTAATCAAATATTTTAAATTCTTCTACACGCCACCAATAAAATTATCGATAAATACATAGTTAATTGCACAAATTACAAACAACATTAGTTTTGGCCCGAAAACTGCGCACGCAGCAGAAACTCACGAGTTTCAAAAATAGCCAAATCTTTTTTTTGATTTTAAACCAACAATTTATTCAGTGCTCCCGCCATAAATTAACAGCCAACTATGCTTGGCGGACAACTAAAAATTATCGGCAACATTAAACAAGCGGACAATAAGCAATTTGAGAGAGTGAATTGCAATGCGTTTGCGCGACGGCACTGCCACCGCCATAGCGCGCAGTTCGTGCACAGAATATCAGGTTAAGTAGAAGCAATGCAAAGAGCAGAAAATATTTAAAATCAAAGAAACAATTTAACTGGTTATTGATGCACTTTAACAGCTGAGGCAACCAACCTTAAGTAAATGCAGTCATCAGCAGTGGCAGCAGCAGCAGCAATTGGTTTTGAATGTTAAAATGTTGTAGTGCAATTATAAGCTTGATTTAGAAAATCTGCTGCAAAAATGCTAGCGATTTTTGTGAATACAGTGAATTAACTAGTAGTAGTTGGAGTGTGGAGCGGTGAACGGCGGCGAGGGAGTGGTCAACGACTGAATGGCGGGCGTGCACGAAACACGAAAGGCGGCCAATGCGGACCACGCGGCTAAGCTGAGACCACTTGTGTAGTGGCTCACCTTAGCATGCTAAATAGCGAGCGTGTAGCGTTTTGTTTTTGTATAGTTTTCTTGGGTTTTACTACTGACTTACAATTTGACTTCTTGGCCAGCAACTTTGTAAGAGTAAAGTGACGGTTTTCGCTTTTAAATGGTATTTTGACTTTTGATTTCTGCTGCTTGGTCAGCGGAGCGACACTTGAATTTATATGTGTGTCAACGCCGCAGTCACCCGCGATGACACCACGAAACGGCGGAAAGAGTTGCGGCGCACGGACGCTCGCTGCGGCAAATGTCAGCGGCCAGCGTTACATATGTATGTATGTGTTTTAATAAAAAAAATACAATTTTTTTTTTAATAGACTCTTCATATCATTTCACTTGGATTTCGATTTCGCCCCCATTGCGCTTTTAATTTCGGCTTCATTTCGCGCGCTTGAAATGTGATTTCCGCTGAACAAATTGCCGCAAGCGTGCATTCGAGGGGGCATCAGGCGAAACGCTCACCTGTTCACAGCGCTGTCACCAATGACAGTTCATATATATACATATTTAGACTAGGGTGGTCGAAAAAAATGTCGGAATGCTTTCATCCCCGAGGATTGTTCTATAGTATACCGGAAAAAAGAATACCCCCGTTTTTTTATTTTGAGATCAAAATATATTTATGAAAATGAAATTATATAGAATTCTTAAAGTCGATATTTTTCGATCGGAAAACTTTTTTTTCTTCAGGCGGCTTTCAATAATAAGACCAGAGGTATATTTGTTTCGAAATAGAACAATCCTAGGGGGTGGGTGCATTGAAATTCTGACTTTACTTTTTCACATGCATCTTTGGACCACCCTAATGTAATGCGAAAATTTGCAAAGTGATTTAGTACTGACCGATTGGCACCGCCGTTTTCCTGCAGTTACATGTTTTCTTTTTTTGTTTTATTAATTGCACTGTTTTCAATTGTTTTTTTTTTTTTTTTTAATTGCTACTTCCTTCTCAATCAGTTTTCCCCAACTAATTTCGTTTGTGATTTTGATTTCACTCTTTTGGTTGATCTTTTATTTCTCTTCATACATATGTTGATTTATTTATTTATTTTTGGCGAAAGCAACGACTCGCCACGCATCCAAGCCTTACAGCGAAATTAAGTCGTCTTTTCTTAAGTATTAATAATCCAAAAAGCCCAATAATAATAACAATAAATTACACCCCGCGTCATAATTATAAGCGCACCACACATTGATAAGTTTTAAGTTTTTATTTTTTGTATTTTTTTTTTTATAAAAATGTACATAGTTTTTTTTTTTAAAGAAACCGTATAAATCCAAGTTTCAAACATTGTGTATTTAAAAAAAAAAAATCAACAAACTTAGAAAAAAAAGCATGCTTTTCAATTAGACATCTTTGAAAGATTACATATCTAAAAAAGCAGGTACCGACAATAAACGTTTAATACCAAATTTTGTATTTTTAGATCATTGGAAAATCGTTATTTTTACTGATATATATTTTTTTCGTTAGATTTTTATTTTTATTATTTTTTGGTCAAATTTATTCGTTATGATGTTAACTGCGTTTTTATGACCGTTTTAAATCGTGTATGGTCTAAAAAATTAAGTATGAAAATTACGTTTATAATATGATCGAAAAACTAAAAAAATTGCGATTATTTTTAATCGAAAAAAGAATCATAAAATAACGATTATGCTAGATCGATAATATAAAACCATGAAAATAATTTCAATAATAATTAATTTTCTTATTTAATATTGCAAAAGGTTGAAAACTTGCATTTTTACGGTTTTGTTAAATAATAAACTACATTTTTATAAAAAATAATTAATGAAATAACAAACAATAAAATCATTAAAAATTGTCAATATGGGTGCGCTTACAATTATGACACATAGGGTATATATTTTTTGAATAAAATTTGAAATATGCAATACCTTAGCTCATCATTAATGCCAATAGCATCAACAAGTACCTTTTTGTTTCAACGCAGCGGGGCGCATGCGGTCATCAGTGCAGTATTTATTGCTGCTTTCCATGCGCTGGCATTGCCGGTTGAAGTTCACCACGTGGCATGAATTATTAACTAATGCCGCTTTAATATTTATCATCGTTTCGCACTAATGACCTTTCTCGGCGAATCGAAAGTGATTTGTTTGTTGCTATTAATTTTGGTCATTTTTTTGTCGGTGGATTAGCTTGTTGGAAGTGTTGTCTTCATTTAAATACGCGCAGTAGACAAACTTATGTATATTAGAAAAAAAGTATCAATACTTTTACTTTTACTAGTAAAAAGAAGTAGACAGCTTAGTTTTAGGTTTTAATTTGATAAATTTGGAGAAATTTTCTAATGAGATATTACCTAAGTAGGAATTATAGCAATACAAATGGCAACAAATATGCTGATAAATATGTTTTTTGCTTCAATATTAAAAATAGTTTTATGGTCAACCTTTTAAAACTATGCGATCGCCAGTCTTTATTTTTTGGTAGTATACACACAAGGGTATTTTCTTGAGTTTTTAGATGTGTCGCGTTATTGCAGAGGGCCATGTACATGTCATTTTGTTTGCCAGATATACGTTGCATTCGCAAAAGCTCCGCACTGATTATTGCGAATGCGAATGTTAAAATTAATGTGGAAGCTCTGCGGTTGCGAATGCGAATGCGAATATTCGCAACAACCCTGTTACATACTTACCTCGTCAATGATACATGACACTTTAAAATTTAAAAAATATTATAAGAAATAATTATTTAGCATTTTATTTAAGTAGGGCATTGGCATGAGATGAGAGATGGCATTCTGATAATCCTATGTCCGTGGGAAAGCGAAAGATTGTGTTTTTACACTGATTTTGAACCAAAAAGGCTTGAGAAAAATCAGAAAAAATCACTTATTTTGATTTTGGGTTAAACTTATACCCTATACTTGTATTAAACCCAATCCTTACGCTTTAGCTGAGACAAACTAGATTTCGTCCTTTTAAAAAGAGCTACCCCAGGCCTGCATTGGAAATTTAGAATACGAATTTAAAATATTTATTTGATACCAGCCAATACCCGGCGTGCTTCACTGCGCCTTAAAAGTATCTTTATAAAGTGCACTTAGCAAAGAACCTGTTGCTCGAGATTATTAAATGTCACATCTTTTTATGTATATATGTAAGTACATCAGTACACGTATGTATATCTATGTTGTAGCTAAAATATCAAAAGCATAGTCACCAGCCAAAAAATAAAAAATAGCGAGTATAAATAATACTCGTAAAAGTGAAAGAATAGGGACCGCCGCAGCATATGAGGTAAGGAAAACGTTGCAAGCAAAGAATAAAATAAAATATTTTTAATGCTAAATTAAGCAAGCAAATAAACAAGAAACTTAGGTGCGGGTTAAACAAAGGAGCGCCGACTGCATAATGGCTAGGAGTACAGTGCTCCGAAAAACTGCTGATAGAAAATCAAACAAAAAATCGCAACACGATCGTTAAAAAGGCATAGATATAATAGAAATACATACTCTAACATATGTATGTATGTATGTATGTAGTGGCTGCAAATGTTAAAATTTTTTATTTGCCTGTAGTGGCATAGTGCTCGTACCATAGTGCAATTGTTTTTATACTTGTATGTTTGTGTCACCGTGGAGGTTAGCTGCAGTAAAATCATTACAACGTTTGACTTCTTTCATGCCGTTCAAAGAGTTTTTAGCTTTACTGGAGCGTAAAAACATTGGTTAACTCTTACGAGCATAGACAGCCAGTTTTTTTTTTATTATTTGCAAGATTTATTGTTGCAGTGGTTGTGCAATTTGCAAATTTATGCTGAATTTCATACCATTTGTATGTGTGCCCTATGATACCTATAAAAAAGACTTAGGAATTTGCAATAGTCAATTTATAGATTAACTATTAATTTTTTGTTAAATATCTTTTTGAGTTACAATAACGTTTTATTGCAATGCTCGTGAGAAGATATGCAAATTTCATTGAAGATAGATAGTAAATTAATGTGTGATAATGGCTCGAAGCTTAGTTTAATCGTCCTCCTCGTCAATGTTTTTGCTTTGTGTGCGAAGAAAATATAAAAAATAAAAAGATATGCCGCTATTTTTTTTTTGTTTTCAAAAATAAAAAATAAACTAAATTTTAATAAAAAAATATCAAAAAAAGCAAAGAAAAAATAAATAAAATGAGGTACCTAAACTTAAACGAAACAATATTTTACTTTTTAAAAGAATAAAATCTAGAAATTAAAGGGAAATTAAATGAAAAAAATTTATTTTAAACAAAGTTAAAAATGAAATAAGTTCGCAGAAAATAAAGGAAATTTATTTTTCTTTTTAAAAGAATAACATCTAAAATCTAACAGAAAATTAAATAAAAAAATGAAATTAAATAATATTTTTATTTTTAAAGCAATAAAATTTACACTTAAAAGAAAAAATATATATAAAATTAGTTCTAAAAATTATATAGATAATTTGAAAAACATATGTTTTTCTTTTGAAAGCAATAGATCACAATAAAAAAAAAATCAAATAAAGAATAAAAAAAAATATTTTAAAAAAGAAAATAAGTTAATAGCAAAAACAAATATTTTTAAAGCAAGCTTTCAAAATATCAACGAAACGGACGATAAATACTGGTTTACCAAATATATCGGCTCCTGCGCCACCTATCGGCAATTTTTATTGTATTTATTCCTTCTCTACCTACATATCTACCTTCTAAATATGAACCAAATCGGACTATAAATAACGATTTTTTCGAATATCTCGACTCGGAAAATCTTCCAAACAATTTGGGCTACTGTCTATCAATTCTCTTACAACAAACTTGAGACTATCTTAGCCAGAATTGACCTGACAGTCTAGTGCAAGGTCCATAAATAGCTTCGGCGATTTTATCCATCATCCTAATCATATATCATTACATATGTATGAGGCTACGTATTAGTAGGGTCCCACATTGAATCGGTTATAAATGGCGTATAGTGTCGCTCTACCATATAGCGGAACACATGTGGTCAGTAAACAACCCGAAGAGGCTTAGTTCGTCTTCAAAAATTAAACAGTTAATAAGAAGCTGCAGAAACGAAAACGAACTGGATATAGCAGCGCCCCTTCTATGCATATGTCCAAATTTAATGACGTGCTGGAATACCATACTCGGGGCATTCGAGTTCAAAATGGTCCCAATATCTGTCGAATATAAGCATTCACAACATAATCAAGTTTGTGACCCAAACCGTTAGTTTCTAACATTTTGTTTATGTTGGATCTAATCAAAAACAATGCTTGCAGAAAACAGAACTCAGGCTACATACCGTCCTCTGTTATACCTTTTTGTTCCCGTTAGTATTTTTTAAATCTACTTGATCTATGAATAAATCAAAACAGACTAAGAAATATCTGGTCTGAGACCTCGCTGGGCAATTGGTTCTCCCGAGAGACCTAGCTTCCATAGAAAAAGAAATTTGTTAGGTTTTCCATGCTGCATTGCCGAACTAGTCTGGAGTAGCTAGAGGGTCATCAATACCTTAAATGCAGCTTGGCTGTCACAAAAAAAAAAAAGGAAAATCCTTCCAGTCCACCTAATTTCTACTACGTAGCACATGACCTCAAAGTTTGTCAATACTTCGGCTCCGAATACCGTTATCTTCGATTTAGATACATTTTCTGAAACTTTCTTAGTTTTGAAGTTATCAGTAAGATTTTACAATAAGTAAGCCCGTACTCTGATTTTTGTGTTTACGCTAGCACTCAGCCGCAGAATGCTCAACACTGAAGTATCTATTCAGCAAAGGCGTACCATCCTTTGGCAATGAAAATACATAAACGTCTAGACCATTGCCGACAGCAATTTCCGTCTCCCAACACACTTCACCGGAACTAATTTCTTTTAAACCTACAAGTGGCCTTAAGGGCCTTCTCACCGGTAAAGACATTAGGTGACACTGGGTTTAACATTACATCCAGAGCAGTCTCAGATGTTGTAGGGCAAGCTTTCGTACAACAAATGACGATCGATTAGAAAGCAGATTTCCTGCGACATCGATTACAAATGCTTAGCTGATATGCGCACTGTCAAAACGGGGGTACAGTTTTGGAGGTATTTTGTTTAGCGTGTGACGTCCATAAAGTTTACTCTTTAGACACTGATTTTAGAATAGGAAAACAACGTCGTTCAACCATGATATGAGTTTCGATTTAACGATGTAATTAAGGAGAAAATGTACACTCCTTTTACATAGGTCTCCTTTGTTTAGCATTAGAAGTGTTCACTCTTGTAAACTTCAACGTTTTTATCCTCTCACATTTACCAAATACATGGTAAAAATAGTAAATTTTAAAATATAATTTATGAAAAACAAACTGATTAGCGCATATGCAAGGAGTGTGCTAAATTTTCGAGTACAGCCGCTCCGAAAACCTATGAACACATAATATAAATTATTGCCGCTTTAAATTGCTAAGCGAGTTTGGCATACATTCATTGTAAATACCTCTTCTGCAGCAATCATATTAACATACATAGAAACCGTGTGCGGCGATGCATTATACTTACATATTAATGTACATTAGGGTGGTAAAAAAAAAGTAAAGCGGATCTTAAATGCTCTCATCCCATAAGACGGTTCTTTGCTGAGAAAAATATACCCCGGTTTTTATTCCGAAATCAAAAAGTTTTTAGAGGTCGCTCAAAGCGCTCTTCAGAAGACTTCCAGTAATAATACTCAATTGTTTATTTAATATTTTTTTTAATGTTAACTAACCAAAAAATTCAGTGGGCTATCCACGAAAAATCGTTGGTAAAAAAAAAAATAATTGAGTTATGTTATTGGAAGTCTCCTTAAAAATATT
>NW_016169107.1:0-1536 GCF_001687245.7 Rhagoletis zephyria
AATATGTTTGAGGAGGGTTGCCACCTGTTTGAAAATTTAAAGAGGTTTAGAAAGAAGACTCTTGGAAATACTTCTGNAATTTGGATATCAAAATTTAGATTTTTAAGAAGGCTTACAGCAGAGAATATGTTTGAGGAGGGTTGCCACCTGTTTGAAAATTTAAAGAGGTTTAGAAAGAAGACTCTTGGAAATACTTCTGAGGAGGGTTGCCACCTATTTCAAAATTTTAACTCAGTTAAATTGATTAAACAAATGAAATATTGCTATGTGGGTAGCAAACTAAAGAGTTTTTAAGACTTACATTAGAAAATATGTCTGAGGAGGGTTGCCATCTGTTTGAAAATTTAACTCAATTAAATTGGCAAAATTAATGAAATTTTACGATATCAGTACCAAACTAAAGGTATTTGAGAAATCTTCATTTAGAAGTCTATATCTACATATATATGGCTCATTCCACGGTGACGGGTGTGATATTTCAACTCACATTTTAAGGTTTAATTCTTAAACCGTAACACAAAATTCTTTAAAACGAGTATTTTGTAATAGGTTTCCGAGATATACACAATGCCTAGAATAAAAATTTCAAAAACAATTTAATCCGAACGAGTTATCTGAATTTTAGTCACTGTGACGGGTGTGACGAGTACGCAAACAAACGCCTTGCTTGCATCAGATTTTTTCTGCTAATTATGTCTTCTGCTTATGGTTTTAAACAGTTCGTTGTGTAGTTAAATAAACATTCTCAACATTTACGCCAAAGTTGCTTACCGCTATTGGAAATTATAGATTATATGTTCCAAATTCAACTGTGACGGGTGTGACTTGACTTTGTGACGGGTGTGACAAGTTGAGCATGAATACATAAATACACATTATTAGACAACTAAGCTAACTTTATTTCTCAAAAAATCGGATTTTACGAGCACATAAAAGATTCTGCCACCTAAAGACGGGATAATCCTAGATCGGGATCTTCATCTCCATTGTCTGTCTGAGTAATTGTAAAGTACTTTATTTTTAAATAGTATGAGGGTGTTACCTGTCAAACCGAGGCCGTTACCTGTAAAAACCGTTTTAGATACTTTTTTGCCCTGACAAGCGAAGTAATGGTTTCTCTTTATCCGTGACAGCATAGCTTAAGTTTTCCCATCGCTCGAGCAACATATCTTTATGATTAGCTGTATCATCGCTGACCACAAACAGATATATGACACATTTCAGATTAGCAGATAAGTAACGGTAGCAGTCCCTGGCCGAATTTATTGAAGTTTGTCAAACTTTAAATTGTGACGGGTGTGACATGTGTCGGGCGTGACCAACATAATCGGTTCTTTTTTCGAAAATAAAATCATATAAATGCTTAAAAGCAATTCGCACATATTCCCCTGTGTCATAGCATTACTTTCGTCAGCTTTTTTAAACTGTCCAAGATGTGTTTTCCTTCAAAAAATAACTATTTTGTGTATTTTGTGACGGGCGTGACATTAAAATATGTTTTGCTTCAATATATAATAAAATATTTAGTACTTGCCC
>NW_016169107.1:8163-18014 GCF_001687245.7 Rhagoletis zephyria
TGATTTATCGAAGATTTTGTATTTCTCTAAATTACCCTTATATGGGATGTGGCGTGGTTATTGACCGATTTTAAAAATTTTTGGTATGCTGTACAAATGCCAACAACCAAGTTTGGAAGAAATCGGAGCAGCGGTGCCAAGATATACACATGTAACCATAAGTGGGCGTGGCTAAGCCCATTTTTCAAAAATTTATAATATCCTTATTTTTCGTCTAAAAATTATTGTAAATATCAATTTTGAGTGAATAATCTTCAGTAGTTACTAAAATATCGCAGTTTTCGTATTTATGAAAATTACCGTTATATGTGATGTGGGCGTGGTTATTGTCCGATTTTTTAATTTTCGGCCATTTAGTATGCTGTATCGAGGCAAACAACTGTGCCAAGTTTGGAAGAAATTGGTGCAGCGGTTACCAAGATATACACATGTAACCATAAGTGGGCGTGGCTACGCCCATTTTCCAAAAATTTATAATATTCTTATTTTTCGTCTAAAAGTTATTGTAAATATCAATTTTGAGTGAATTATCTTCAGTAGTTACTAAAATATCGCAGTTTTCGTATTTCTGGAAATTACCGTTATATGGGAAGTGGGCGTGGTTAAAGTCCGATTTCGCCCATTTTCAATACCAACCTACCTTGGATTAAGGGAAACCTACATACCAAATTTCGTTGAGATATCTCAATTTTTGCTCGAGTTATCGTGTACACGGACAGACGGACAGACGGACAGACGGACAGACGGACGGACAGACAGACATGGCTTAATCGATTTCTTTTTTCATCCTGATCATTTATGTATACATTTGTCTATATCTATCTCGATTCGTTTTGGCTGTTACAAACAACCGTTATGTGAACAAAATTAATATACCCTTGTGCACAAGTGCGCTCGGGTATAAAAATTGTACAGGTATAAAAGAACAAGGTATTTATACCCTACAACCATCCCCTTCCACCATTCATTATCAAAGGGGAGGCAAGATATTCGTTTTTCAATTATTTAAACATTTTTACCCGAAGCCATTATTGAAATGACCGCTACAATTTCCTCTAGGTTGTGTAAAAATTCCATAACTGTGTCAGTTACGAGTAGCTCACTAGAACAAAATATGAATTAATTATTAGTATGCGAGTATACATATCGTCGCCCGTCTGCCATAAACATGAATGTGTAAAAATGAAAATTTTGGGAAATCAAGTTTGAAAGTTTTTTTTTGCGAGACATAGCTCTACAATTGCAAAATATTTACTTTCCGTATACGCATGGTATTCTGGGTTTTGGTATAACATAGAAAATCCAAAGATTAATCAAGTCAACCCAATAACTCTAAACTGATAAATTTGCACATTCATGCTTCTGGTATATGTGAATTAAAAGCTTTAAAGGCGTGTTTCTAAGATTTTCGGTTTTTTGAGTTATGACAGTACTGTAAATGAGCTTTATGAGCATAAAGCTCATTTATGAGCATAAAGCTCATTTTTATAACATACATATTGGATATTGAAGTTATTATTCGAACGTTCGCCACAATATTTATTGCGTAATTAAACAAAAATTACTTAAAGAAGTTCTTAACGATACTTTTCGAAATTCGCAATATTTACTCAGTACTTGTGAAAAAGTATCGAGTTCTAAATACTACTCAGTACTCATGAAAAGTATCGATATTCTGTACTCGGTACTCGTATCGTTCTATCACTAGGCATGCCTATGAACCAGTTTTAAATGATGTGCAATATGATTGTAACATTCTCCACAAACAGTTATTATTACAATTTAGCAAGGTTCGGCTACTTTTCTTTTGTTTATATAATGTTTATTTTTTTAAGTAAAACTTTTCCTAACAAAAACCATATAAATCCAAATTTCCGACTTTGTGCAAAAACTATGAGAATTAATTCTGCAAATTTTCACCAAAATTTCCGAAAAAAAAATTTGGTTGCAGTTTTGTACCTCATTGAAATTGAGTACCATGAAGTGCCTAGCTACTTAAAACTTGCATTTCATCATAAAAAAAATTTAATGAAACTTTTGTAAAAAATTTTGTGGATTAAAAATATCGAGAAATATATTTTACAAATTTGTGATGTTACTATAAGCATGCTGTTTCAGGGCTAATACATACATATGTATGTATATCTATGATAATTTAAGATGATGTTAAGATCTGTTAGCTTTTATGGAAAAAACTAGCAAAATTATTTTTTGTCCCGTATTCGGCTCGCGTAAATATGGCCACCGTACCTATAGCCTCCATACAACTGATTGTTCAGATAAGGGGTTTTACTTTAAGNTTTGTGCAAAAACTATGAGAATTAATTCTGCAAATTTTCACCAAAATTTCCGAAAAAAAAATTTGGTTGCAGTTTTGTACCTCATTGAAATTGAGTACCATGAAGTGCCTAGCTACTTAAAACTTGCATTTCATCATAAAAAAAATTTAATGAAACTTTTGTAAAAAATTTTGTGGAGTAAAAATATCGAGAAATATATTTTACAAATTTGTGATGTTACTATAAGCATGCTGTTTCAGGGCTAATACATACATATGTATGTTTATCTATGACCATTTAAGATGATGTTAAGATCTGTTAGCTTTTATGGAAAAAACTAGAAAAATTATTTTTTGTCCCGTATTCGGCTCGTGTAAATATGGCCACCGTACCTATAGCCTCCATACAACTGATTGTTCAGATAAGGGGTTTTACTTTAAAACTCCTTTATTTGGACAGCTAAAATCGAGAAATCTCGTGAGCTATTTTCTAAATAATCATACAAGCTCTACTAAGAAAATCTTTAATATCGGTGCTGTATAAGCTTTATCTCCTATACCACTGATAGTTCAGATACAAGTTATGTAGACAGCTAAAACCATAAATCGTGTTACTGGTTTACATACCGATCACACACAGTATAAAAAATCGCTTAGATTGGTGCTTTATANATATCGGTGCTGTATAAGCTTTATCTCCTATACCACTGATAGTTCAGATACAAGTTATGAGACAGCTAAAACCATAAATCGTGTTACTGGTTTACATACCGATCACACACAGTATAAAAACTCGCTTAGATTGGTGCTTTATAAGTTATATCATTCATACCTCTGATTATTTAAACATGATTTTTATATATACATATATAACTCCTCTATCTACTTAAGTATGTATGCTGTGAATATAAAAATTTTGTTTAGCTCCCAAACAACTAATTTCAAATGCGGTAATCTGTTAAAATAAAAGTTTCTAAAGCTAATGACAGCACTGCTCCTACTTTTTTGAATAACCTGTGGAGCTTGCAATTTAATTTGATTTATTATATATAGATGATTACCGTTAAATCGAGTTTCGCTCATTGTGGGGCGCAGCCAAGTTTTTACCCTTCTTAGTGTACCCTTCTCAATTGTACAAGTTGTACACGGCAGAGAGTGCAATTGTAAGACACATTTTACTACCGGGTAAAGAATTTTGCTTTCAGCTGCCATTTCTTAGTATTGTATACTTACATATAAGGTAAACTTCAAAGGTTAGGCGGGTGTTCGAGCCCCGCAGTGGACTGTAATTTTATGGATTATTCGCTATTTTCTTTATGAATTTTGGGCAAGTTCATTAGAATCGTTACTTGATTATCGAGTACTGTTTCATTTTCGTATCTTGATTTGAGTGATTCCCAAGCCAGATTGAAATTGTCGTCATTTAGCGCGAATTCTTAACAATACCACCTGCTTGACTTTTTTTGTACCTGAAGTGGTACAGTTTTTGTGCTTGAGACATTTATGGATGGGTTATGTACATGTCCCGGAAGGACGGCCATTCTTCATAATCTCCGTGAAATATTTCCGTATAACATGCTGGCGCTTTGAGATATATGCCTGAACTTGCTTCTTGCGCTTGGGGTATTTCTACTCTCCGGGGTGGGCGCTGATTGATTTCAATAATTTAAGCTGATCGGAAATTATAGCTTTTGTTTCTTCGTATTGGTCAAGGCAGGTTTCGTATTTAGCTGAAGCCGGAAGCTTTAAAATTTTCGGTAAAAACTGAATCATCCATTTCGATAATTGTATCGTATGCCACTTGAAGTCGGATCCAAAAATTGTCCAGATTATTGTTTTTAATATCCAGAACCTACTCTGAGTTATCTTGAATTGGGGATGAGGAGAATCTAGTGCAGTATCCTATTAGACTGTCACTGTCTGAAAAAAATCATGCGGCTGAATGGTCTTTAGTCTTTTTTGCTTGGTACCCTGCTTTGATCGTGTAGATTCTACAGATGTGCTTTGAGGGGTTTTATCATCATCGACCATTGTTTGCGCTTTTAAAAGAAATTGGGGTTTCTGGCTCCTTTACTGGAGTTGTATCAGATGGCATTTATATACGATAAATTTGAAGTTTTTTTCAGTGTTTTGTATGCTGAAAGAGGATTGTAAGTATCCTTGTAAACGATCGGAACTTAATTTATTTGGCTTTCTGTTAGCACAATATGATTGCAGTATTCTCTTTCTTTTAAGTATTTTTACTTTTTCGAGATTCTTAATATTTTCTTGTGTGTGTGTGATATGAATATAGAGATATGTGATTTTAACATGTATGGTGAGGTGAGTAGTCTGAGCATTTAGAAATTATTTCGGTTTCAACCGAAACTGTACACGTACGCTTTATTTCGGTGTTTGCCATATTCATTATTTCAGCTTTCAACCGCAACTGTGCACGTATGCATTACTTCGTTTTTTACATATGCATTATTTCGGTTTTGAACCGAAATTGTGCATGCATGCATTATTTCGGTTTTTGTTATATGCATTACTTCGGTTTTCTAACGAAAGAGCGCGTATGGATAATTACGTTTTTTTCTAATATGAATTATATACTTCTACTTAGTAAGGGTTATAATCCCTAAGCGCGGCCGAAAACCGCATACCCAAAAAGAAGCTCTGCACAAAAGTATTTCGCCCCCCCTTTTCCGGCAACACCCATAGGGAAATTCTACTTAGTAAGGTTTATAATCCCTAAGCGCGGCAGAAGGACGTAAGACAGAAGAAGACAGAAAGAAGCTCTGCGCAAAAATATTTCCGTCCCCCTTTTCGGGCAACACAGAAAAGAAAATTCTACTTAGTAAGGGTTATAATCCCTAAACGCGGCCGAAGGCCGCCTACGCAAAAAGAAGTTCTGCGCAAATATATTTCCGTCCCCCCTTTTCCGGCAACACAAAAAGTAAAATTCGACTTAGTATGTGTTATAATTCCGGCAAAAGAGAAAAGAAAATTCTACTTAGTAAGGGTTATAATCCCTAAGCGCGGCCGAAGGCCGCCTACGCCAAAAGAACTTCTGCGCAAAAATACTTCCGCCCTCCCTTTTTCGGCAACACAGAAAGAAAATGCTACTTAGTAAGGGTTATAATCCCTAAGCGTGGCCGAAGGCCGAATACGCAGAAAGAACTTCTGCGCAAAAATGTTTCCGTCCTTCTTTTCCAGCAACACAGAAAGGAAAATTCTACTTAGTAAGGATTATAATCCCTAAGCGTGGCCAAAGGCCGCCGACGCAGAAAAAAGTTCTGCGCAAAAATACTTCCGAACTCCCTTTTTCGGCAACACAGAAAGGAAAATGCTACTTAGTAAGGGTTATAATCCTTAAGCGCGGCCGAGTACGCAGAAAGAAAACTACTTCCGTCCCCATTTTCCGGTAACACAGAAAAGAAATTTCTACTTACTAAGGGTTATAATCTCTAAACGCGGCCGAAGGCCTCCTACGCAAAAAGAAGTTCTGCGCAAAAAATACTTCCGCCCCCTCTTTTCCGGCAACACAGAAAGTAAAATTCGACTTAGTAAGTGTTATAATCCCTAAGCGCGGCCGAAGTGTGCCTACGCAAAAAATAAATCTGCGCAAAAATACTACCGCCTCCTCTTTTCCGGCAACAGAGAAAAGAAAATTTTACTTAGTGAGAGCTATAATCCCTAAGCGCGGCCGAAGGCCGCCGACGCAGAAAGAAGTTCTGTGCAAAAATACTTCCGCCCTGTTACAATTTTATTATAGTACCTACTAGCCAATACCCGCTTACTTCGCGGCGCCTAATAAGAACTTTTACGTTGGCCAATGCAAATGAGCGTTTAAAAGCAAAAATAGTCTGTAAAGTCAAAATTTTTGGTTTAAGTTGGAACACCTATTCACGCGTGGCAATTAACACGTCAAGTCGCGAGTATTGGTATGTGCTTACGCGAAAAACTTAATAAAAAGATAATTCAGCAAACAAAATCGGAGACAGAGACTCTAACATTTAATAGTGATGTGAACATACATAGCTTACTTCCATTAACTATTATTTATTATTTCAAAGTTAAGTTTTATAAATAACACTATTACAAGTGAAATTAACACATGAATAAATGAGTGACTAGCGCTCACCTTTAGAGCTAAGTCGCTCGCTGCAGAGAGCAGCAGACATTATTAATGAGTTAAATACTCTGACTAGCCAATACTCACCACAAACAACAAATTTAAATGCCGTTTTACAAGCTAACTCAACCATTATGACAACACTTATAGAGCAGAACGCTGTTTCTGCCAGTGATCGTACTTCTACCACGTTGTGGTAGATATGCCACTTTTTTGAGCATATACCACATCTACCATACAAGGTCTGAAATCTACCACATATTCGCATTTTTGAGTAGTTTTATTTTTGCTCGACATAATTTTCTTAAGTTTAAGAGCAAAAATTGTTCAACACTAAACACTAACAACAGGCAGAATGGGATTATAAAATAAACTGTAAAATATTAAATTTTCTCAATATTCAATTTTTCGACAGGTTTTATTGTGTTAGATTGCATAATATATGATTTATAAAAATAATTAATAGCGAAAATGTAAAAAACGGCGATTTTTGTGAAAGTAGTAGCAAATTTCAGTGCATCTAAAGTTTCTAAAGCGTTGTTTACTTTTACTTGAAAATTGTCAAAATCGGCAAATCCCAAGTAGCGGTTTCTGGAACTTGCCACATTTGTTCGCTACATCGTGATGTGATAAAAAGAAAAACTGTTACAAAATATGTTCGAAAAAAATTTTGATATGGAAGGAACTGCTTTACACGTTCAAGGAAAAAAATTGTCAAAACTCAACGCAATTTTTAGCAACTTCAATCTTGCACTTTATTATACTAAAATTATTTTTTTTAGATTCTAATTAAAATGTTTGCAATCTATGTGAAACCTTGCAGAATTTTTTAATTATTGTTCAAAGTTTTATCCACAACCTGAGATCTACCACATTTTTTTGAAATCTACCACAAATTTTTAAGTCCGATCACTGGTTTCTGCTACTGCTATTGATCAAGAATAGTTGCGTTTTTTTTACTCATTTCCAGTAAAATCCAGTAAAAGTTTTTACGAATTTTCATCTTTTGGCGTTTTCGTACGCAAAAACTTGCAAAGTAGGGGACATTGAGAGAGCGAAAAATGACAGCTGAAGTTGCAAGTTTTTACTGGATTTTACTGGATAAATTTTTACTTGTAAGAATTTGCCAGTACGAAAAACAGCTGATCGCATGTTGCTGGATGAAATTTAAACTAATAAGGAAACTGTTTGTGGCTTTTTATTGTGGAAATTCACAAAATAAACATATTTAAATATAAAATATATTGTTTTATTAGGAATATGCTGCGAATAAACTACCAATTAATCAGCTGTTCATGAAACTTGCAAATTATTACTGGAAAAGCAATCACGTACTTTTTTATAAATTTTTTCTATGAGACCGAATTCTTAGAAATTAAGTTACTGGAGAGTTGCTGGCAAGTTACTGGATAATTTGTAAAAAAAACACAACTAATGATAGAATAACAAGATTGCGCCAATCGAGCTGAGAGCAACTGGCCGTGACGTCAAAATATACCAGAATGAGAGAACAAGACGAACTCGACAAGAAAAAGAAGAAGCATCGAACAAAAGGCAGTATTGCCAAGTTTCGAATTTGAAAAACCACCAAATTATTATTTGTTTATTTTATGGACTTTATATGAATACGTAATTTTATTGTAAGGATGCCGATTCAAATTAATAAAAATCAATGTTTCTTGCACAACGGTCGATTTCTTCTGGCATGATTGAAGGTGCTGCACATATTTCGTTGTCGCTTATGATTGTCACTGTGCCATGATTTTGTTTAAATTTTTGTAAAATTGCTTAGCACACTGACGATTGCTATAAATTTTGCTTTCATTTTTCTAAGATTTTCTAATTTGAAGTCTTCAAACTAAAAATAAAAGCACCAAAAACGCACCAAGCACAAAACTCAAAAATTTTCGCGTTTTGAATACCCACTAAATTTGGTGCGAAAAGCATCAAGTTGGCAACAGTGAATGTAAACAAAAGTATATTATGACGTCAGCGATTGGGTGGATGCTGTCAAATCGACGAAGAGAGGGTTAGCGGTCCGCGAATGGCGCGACCTATATTTTTTAGATCGTGGCTATTGATGATATTGATATGAGCAACGAAAGTGATAACAAAGTAGAATGGCAAACTGTGACAAGCAAACGACGTCAAGTAGGTTCTCCCACTATTAATCACAAGCGCTCAAAGCCAGACATCAATATAAACTTAGGTGAAACTAATAGCACGACTACAAAGAACAACAACAACAATTGCAGCAGCTCAAACATGTTTGCCGGCTTACAAGACGAGTCGGACAGTGATAACGCAGCACAGCATAACATCGAAGAGATAACACCAAAACCACCACCAATTATTATACCAAACATTAGCGACATCAGCGGTATGATTAAGTATTTTGAAAGTATTATAAATACTTAAGTCCGAATTTAGTTATAAAGCCTTGCGAGATGGTTAAATTCGAGTATATTCTATAGATTCGTATAGAACTTTGATAACTGATATGAAAGGAAAAAAAATTAACTTCCATACATTTCAACTGAAACAGGAGCGTGCGTATAGAATTGTTTTAAAGAATTTACACTTCTCTACTCTAGTAGATGGAATTAAAAAAGAAATAGAAGTTCTGGGTTTTCAAGTTAGGCACGTCAGCAATATAAGTAGATGTACAAATATGCCTCTGTGTATGCATTTTGTTGACCTAGAACCGAACAACAACAATAAAAACATCTTTAACTTAAAATATTAGGCATTGTAAAAGTTAACCCTCCCAAGAAGGTCACTGACGTTGTACAATGCCATCGGTGTCAAGAGTTCGGGCACACAAAATCGTACTGCACAAAGCCATACAGGTGTGTGAAATGTGGCCTGGATAACGCAACTGCTGAATGTGTAAAAAGCAAAGATTCCCCTGCCAGATGCATAAATTGTTTACAAAGCCACCCAGCGAACTATAAGGGATACAAGGTATACCAAAGCCTTGCCAAAAAACCAAATATGGCAGGTAAAGACACACTTTCTCATCTCATTCTTATGTTCCTCAAAATTTTCCCCAATTAAATAATTTTCCACTAAGAGAAAATGAATATGTTAATCCAAATATGTCCTACCATCCAAATGTGTCCAATGTAATTCAAATCAACAATGTTCTTCAAAAAATTGAAAACTTAATTGCCAAACAACTTCAGTTTACTCAAAATTTGTTTAAAATGATGTCCACTTTACTGAAAAAACTATACAAATGAATCTGAGAATAGCNAGAGCAACTGGCCGTGACGTCAAAATATACCAGAATGAGAGAACAAGACGAACTCGACAAGAGAAGAAGCAGAAAAGAAGTGCGAATAGTGGTTTGGAATGCCAATGGCCTGAATATCATACCGAGGAAGTAAAAATGTTCCTCAATTTAAATAATATTGGCATTCTGTTAGTGTCCGAAACTCATTTTACGAGTAAATC